>NC_136495.1:65855550-65893050 GCF_053919585.1 Euprymna scolopes | reverse complement strand
TGGTTTTCGACTATGCTGAATACGAAAATCGCATCGAAATTTTGCAGAAATAAGTAGTTATCAAGATATAAAAAGTTGTATTATGCATTGTAATCTTTGGCGGCCATCTTTTTTACGTGTGTGTATTTGTTTATGGCGCATGTGCACGTAAAAATATGGCCGCCGAAGAATACAATGCATAATACAACTATTTATTTCCGCAAAATTTCAATGCAATTTGCGTGTTCAGCATACTCGGAAACCTATAAATGTCGCAATTGAAAGGAAAATTGTGGAGGTGGACCTAATCTAAAAAAATACCAAATTATTAAACATTTCTCCGGCATGTTAGTGAAATTTATAATACTTTAAAAAAATTAAAAAGAAACAAAACAAAAGTTTTGAAAAAAAACTCACCTTTCACAAAAACAATTAAAAAAAAAACACAAACTGACTAAATAAGTAAAAAAAAAAATAATTAAAAATCTCGAAACTTTATTTTCATGAAAACAATAAAAAAAAGTCCTGTTCTCTCTATTTTTTTTCTTTGAGAAACAAATATATTTCTGACTTACAAATGCGGTAGAGACTCATTATTTTTACTTTCTATGGTTTTGATATACCGCGTTTTTATTGCTTACAAAATGGGTGACTGATTTATCAGAACGTTGTAACTAAAAAGTGAGCACCATTTTCAAATGTCGAAATAATGATTTCTTGTTTACATTTTTTTTTGTAATAATCTGTTTAATTAGTGTCCAATCAATAATAATCCAGTGAAAAAAAATTCCAAACCTATAAGTATAGAAATTAAGCATGGGAGTAATGGTTGTACAACAACGTCGCCTTTCGCACTTTTACAAACATTTTTTAAAAAAAGTAACTAAACCATTTATTGATAATTTGTCACGTGTACAAACATTTATTTATTTACGTAGGCTTAACTCCTTTCATGAATAAGAACAGTTTTACTCTTTAAGAATAATAAAAGGAAAAAGTTACTGAACATTTATAAAAGGACTTCTTTTCATGAAGGCCAGATGAATAGTTGGCCGAAAATTCGCGAAACAACAACTAATAAAGATGAGAATAATAGTCCGCAATAAATAAAAATGGTGCTAATGCAGAGAGCGATCCGCGCTATTTTTTAAATCATATTTCCACGTTTAAATAACGTTTTACGATATGTTTTTTTTATTTATTCAATTGTAAGGTTAAAGTACAGAATAGGTACAAAACATCCTTACCTCCCCATGTTAAGAATGACTTTTTAAATTATAACATTATTTCAGCACGGATCACTCTCTGCATGAGTAATCTTATATAGAAAAACAACACAAAAAACTCAAAAGCAAGCAACAAACTTTTTTTTGGCCTTATATAATAAAGAAAAGATGTGTAAATTAAAAAATTTGGAAGATAAACAAATGAAATATATATATATTTTTTTACTTATCGAGTTAACAGAAAACGAAACCTTTCGTCAATTCGTGGCTGTGAAATGAATCGAACCGGAAGTTCAGTTTTATCAACAGAACAGATTCGCAGAAACGGTTAAAAATATATTTATTTTATTTAATATTTTAATTTTAATTAGGTAAATTAATTTTAATAACATAAAAACATACCTCGACTCTAAAAATGGGTTTTCTGAAAATTTCAAATAAATTGGTAACGTAGAAATATGGTTTTATTCTTTTAGAACGAACCAACTTTACATTTTTATATATATATATATATATATATATATATATATATATATATATATATATATGTGTGTGTGTGTGTGTGTGTGTGTATATGTATATGTATAGTAAACAGTTTTGCTATATATACATATGTGTATGTGTGCGTGTGTTTACATTTGGAATAAAGGCTAAAATAATGTATATATATATATATATATACATACACACATTTTTATATTATTATTAGGCTTTATTCCAAATGTAATTTATTATGACGCTCTTTAAGTTAATTCGAATAATATTCACTTGTATCCATGGAAACAGCATTAAACATCCAAATATCTGTGAACGCAGTTAGAATGCTATCAGTGTATAATACTGTGAAAATTTTTTTTTTTACGTCTTTCTCTCTTGTTTCGGTTTATCTTTTCTCATTCACAATTTACAAATTTTCAATCGAATTCGGTTTAAAGATAAATTGCATTGACATTTAACATTTCATTATTGGAATATTCTCGCTCTTGAAAAGATTATTAAACATTTCAACGTTTCAAATTTAATAATCTTGATTCACTAAAAAAATAAGTCAAGCATATTTTAATCAAAAACAAACTTGGCAATAAAGATGCAACTTTGACCAACAATCACTGAATCAAATATTTAACGGTGAACTTTGACATTAAGATTATTAGTTAAAAGATATGAAGCCAGGATTTGTATATAAAATAACAAAATGGGCATTCTTTAGAAGCCTCCATTAATTTTACAACTTAACCATTGTAATTAGAGTTCGATCAACACACGCACAAATCAACCCACGGACGTGACCGTTTATAGGAGAGCCGAAACTGATCCAAATATACTGTTTAAAACATGTAACATGATGTAACATGCTGTAACAAGATGTAACATGGTGTAACGACTAAAATGTTATTTCAAACTTAAACTTGAGAGGAAGATGGTTGGATTACTCTTCCGTTCCAGAAAAATCTGACGCGATTCTTTACAGTAGAACTCCGAGGTACAGTGGCCCTAGGATACGTTGTTTTCAGGTTGGTATATGGAATACTATGTTTTTTTCCAGCCCCTGCTAACGGTATTTACCCGCCTTACGATGTTATTTATAATGTTTTTTTTGATTATATACATATGTATTTTATTGTACTGTATTTTGTTACTAATTTTTAATGCCATACCCTGGGTTTCTACTGTATTACTAAATGGTCCAGATACGTCTAAGTGTACTACTACTGTCATATATTGGGGAAATGCCCGGAGCACGTTTTCATAAGATGACAGAATACAAAATTAACTTCGTAATCTAGTGGGTGATCTCTTCTTTTTCATAAAGCCTATTTTAGACAATTACACAATTTGGTGATATTTGAGTGAGTCTTTTCTTTCATATTGTAGACAACAGGGCCGGGCACAGTTTCTGTGTGTGTTAATATTGGCTGATAATTTATAAACTTACTATCAACTATCTTTGGTGGAATTGAGGCGGTTTCCCTGTACTATTTCATTTATCTAGTGGTGCGTCCATGTCAAGGAATCATTTTCATCAGCATTTTGACTAATCTGGAAGAGAAACCCTATACTTACCGCCCTTTTTTGTTTGCTTTTACTTATGAAATTTTAATATATTAACCCTTTTTGAGATTTTTTAAAATTCCATTTCCATTCCGAACAAGACACAGTACCGCTTTACTATCAGGATCATAAGTTGCAGACATACTATGTAGGGTGTTGAGCAGCAAGATATCCGTTCACATTACAATGAACTTCTACATGTCAGTACAGTTGGGAAAGTAGGGACCCGGAAAGGAGTTCCAAAGTCTAGCAGTTCTGTTAAGAAACTATTACATCTGGGGATGTCAACAGCGTAGGAGTGAGGTTTTGCTGCCTGTCAGGTTTGTCGGGGGTATCTACGTCGAAGGAGTTACAAGTATTTGTAGTTCGTCGGAACAGTCACCATGAAAATCCGTGTAGAACAAGCAGAAGAGTGCAACATTTCGCCGATAGGACAGAGGTTGAAGATTTGAGAACAGTTTATGGCCTATCAGGTAAACGACTCTCTTTTGAACCCTGTCCAGGAACGAGAAACTAGTAGCAGATGCACCGGCCCAAATGTGACAACAGTACTCAATACATGGGCGAATGGTGGCTTTGGAGAGATATAGGATACTTTCAGGCGTAAATAGCTTTCTAGCACGGTAGAGAGAGCCCAACTTCTTCGCAGCGGCCTTGGCAATGCTCTCAATGTATGTTTCAGTTCATGTATCCTGTGAACGTTAAGCCGAGGATTTTGAAAGAAGTAATTTCAGGTAATGTATCTTCAGTCATAGCGATTGGTGGTTGAGAATGTTTCTTGTAATTATTGAAGGAAACAAGCTTAGTTTTTGCAGCATTGAATGTAACCATCTATTTTTTGTCCCAATCCAACTACAGTCTGTCTTTGCCATTTCCTTAGATATGTGTTCATTTGTTTTCATCTTGTGCTGATTAAAGAGCGTGTCATTAGCAAATATACCAATCTCAGAAACAATTTATCAAGGAGGTCATTTATGAATATTACGAATAATAAATGTCCAAGGATAGACACCTAAGGTACGCCCGCATTTATCTCATATTATTTAGATGTACGACTGTCGACGACAACGTGGATTCTCTTATTTAGAAGAAATATTTAATTAAGTATTCGTCCAGTGATACCGTAAGATCTGATTTTGCTGAGAAAACCATGGGACCATACCCTGTAAAAAACCTTGGATATATGAGAGGAGCATTCTAGCCTGTTAGAGAGAGCCTATCTTCTTTGCAGGGCCTTAGCATTATCTTTTACGAATTTGTTCCAGTTTGTGAATGCTATGCCGAATAATTTGGATGTTGAACTATCAGATAGGCCATACGTCATTGCTAATCGGTAGTTGGAAAGGTTACTTAAAATTATTTAAATAATTAACATGTCTTGTGGCATTCAACATAACCAGTGATTTATGGCCTCATTATAATAAAAGCAAATTTGTTCTGTCTTTGCATAAAACTACAATTCTTTGCGAACTACTAGGGTTAAGAAATGCTGTAACTTGCCAGTATTTTGGTGGTTACGATTTGGAGAATATCAGGTTTCGAATCAAGGTTGTCAAATCGGACAAAGATCTTACACACATGGCTGATATAAGCTTCTATTAATTAATAATACTTTTTCTTTGTTACTTTATATATATATATATATATATATATATATATTCATGTTTATATTTTTCTCGTCAACTCCTTCTCTCTCTCTCTCTCTTTCTCTCTCTCTCTCTCTCTTTCGGTTTTGTCATCATGACCTTTTATTTTATTCCCGGGTTCGCATGCACTCTCTCTGTCTGTTATGGCCGCGTATAAATCGTCAGTAATTCGAAATTGCATTCTTAGTATCATCTGCAATGATGATTGAACCTTCAACTTTAAGAAAGGTGTCACTCAGAACTATAGAAAGATCTCCAAGTTCGACAGCATGCATCAGCAGAAGATCGAAGGTTACATCGGCTGTAACGTTGTGAGAATAATCATGAAGATCAGAACAGAAGTACAAATAATCCAATTAATCTAAATATAACAAATACTCATCTCTTTAGAAACACAGTTAAACATGTTATTTTTACTAAGCATCTGAACCGCATTTACCCATTAGGTCTTATGTCCTATAAACAGAAACAAAGTAATTTCTTTTTAAACTATATAAAATAATAATATAATAGTACTACTTATTGCATAATTACTCTATAAAATGTTAAAAATTCATCCATATTCATCAACTTCACTTCAGTTGTTGCAAACCTCTTAAAAATGTTTGTAAAATTTTCTCGAATTCTATTTGTCCGATAATACATGAACTTTTTAATAGCAAACCAATAATTTATTGCCAAACGTGCAATGTAACTCTTTACGTGAACTGCGTTGCTCATTACCATAACGAGTAAATTTTATCTGGAATGTATAGCCTCTTGATTTCTAAAATATATTTCAGGTACGCAGTATCTTATTTACAGGAGGGTCAATATTGCCTATTTTAAATAAAATGAATAACTGTTCGGTCCCCCGACAAAAGGAAGGCGGACCTGTAAATTCACCCTTGTCCGTTCGTCCGTTCGTTTGTCTTTCCGCACATTTCTCAATATCTACGCCTTGGAATTTTTTTGAAATTTTGCACAAACATTAAACATTATATGAGTAAAAAAAAGTAGCAGAACGGATTTTCTGGGCAAACTCCGGTTGCTCCCCCTAGGGGTACCTTTCGGGTTAAAATGGCTAAAATTGACACTTTTTGTGCTTATTAAAAAAAATGATGCCTTGGATTTTTATAAAACTTTCTGAAAAGTTGTAACTAACTGATTTCTATATTATTTTGTTTGTCTATACTTCGCGATAACTCTTGGGTGTGCCCCAGGGTCTCTTTTAGGGCTAATAAAAACACTCCATTTTTGGGACTATTTTACCATATCTGTCCAAAAATTTCTGCGTATGTCTATCTAACAGTTTTGCATGGTGCTGAACTCAAATTTAAATATGTTAAGGCCTTGGTGACATTTGGGACTAAATAGGGGTGGTAAATGATTGACTTCGTCCTTTTTTTTTGCTTGGTGCAAAACTCAAATTTACATATGTTAAGACCTAAAACTACACTGTTTGTTCATTTTAACCAGGATTTGACGTCTCCTGGGGACTTGGGGTTAAATGGCGGGAGCAAATGCTGAACTTAGTCATTTTTCTATGCCTCGTTCACTGTGCACACTCACGGAAGACCATGCATGCTTCACTTATGCTCCTATAAATTTATGCACTCTAACCCATTTTTACTTATTAAACAAATTCCCAACACAATAGTATAAACATTAGATACCATAATTCATTAACCCGTCATCTCCGCCAATTAATGCCAACATAAATTTATACTTATGTACTGATATTATTACTCATAATAATGCAGTTGTCCAGTCTTACGAGTTTTTGACAGTGCCTTCGAAACAATAATCGTCTGTTCAAACCAACCCGTATGGTTGAAGCCTATTTATTATTTTAAAGCGACGGACAAGTGTTGATAATAACCCATCGCATTACAAACGATTTACGTCAGAACCTTCGTTCTAGGCTACCATAAATAACGTCGTTGCGTCCTATCAGGATGTGATATCTTTCACTTGAAGAATAATTTATTTAGTTGTACTGGAAAGTTATAGATATGGATCGAGAAACTGTGCGAGTTGAGGTTTGATGAGGCGATCAATTGATATTTTGACAGAGCGATGGAAGGATGGGCCTCAGGAAGGGCAAACGCAGACACATTAATCGATAAGTAGCTTTATGCGCATGCGCTTGCTGGCATATCTAATGGAATCATTAAATGTAGCTAACTTTGCGCTTCGAAGTTTAAAACTTACAGAACATTCCAAGCAGTCACGTGAATAAGAGAGCATAAATATTTGTCATTCTAAAGATTGAGCTGTCTAGTGAAGCCGGGTGGTGATTGTCCACTTCGTTAGAATTATTTGCATTTATTCGGTGTTGCCTTGATAGCGACATATTTGCGAGTTGATGTATCATAATCTAATAGTGTCGCTCTATCAACAAAACTCCAATCCCTGGGCCATTACTGTAACATTGCATCCATGTGCAGGTGTTACAAGTACTTTTTTATACACAGGAATCACCACTCATCAAGGCCCGGGGGCTACTCGAGGATAACGGTTAATGGGCATACATTAGTCAATGTGGTTATAGCGTATCAAATATAAGTACTGGGAATTTTGTAAATGGGACTACTTAGGAGGACGTTTCATCAAGAACTTGTTTACATTAGACTTGAAGACAATCAGATTGTAGTCAGCTGGAAAAGAAGGCAATCGGAAGAGAGTTCTACAGGCGTGCAGTTCTAAGAAAAAAAAGATTTGTTTATGGAGTCTACCTTTACGTTTAAGCACAGATAAAATGTGTGAGAAATTATTGATAGTGGTTTTGGCTAGACGAGTGTTTGTCGTGAAAGTTTGGTGAGGGGGGGCATAGAGTGAAGTGAAGCTGAGCACTGTCCATGAAAATAACGATGAAGCAGAGGCAGGCTCGCAACGTCTCTTCTGTGGGAAAGAGGTTTCAGGACAGAGAAATGGGCATCCCCCACTAAGCTACGAAGTATATTAATGGAATATGCTCTGACGAATTCGTAGCACTTGTGTCCTCCCGATGTAATATACTCAGACTAATCTGACAATCAGCAAAATCTCAACCCTTCAGTGTAGAGGTACCTAGATACCGTAAAGCCTTCTATTTTAATATTTTATTCTCTATATCTGATAGACTTTGGAATTATCTTTGTTTCCTGCTTCCCTGACTGTATTAACATGTTGAAATTTAAATGTAATGTAAACAGTCATCTCGTTTCCAAACTCATTACATACTGTTCATCTAATAGATATGGTCCAAAATATAAGGCTTTTACATCTAAGTAACAATGCCTTCGGACCAGGATCATAGTGTAGTATCTGTTCTGATGCTACACTTCACTTTTCTGTCCTCAGTCAGTGGGGGAGAAACCCTTCATGACTGAGAAAATTCAAATTTTTGTCCCTATCAAGAGTACTCCTTTTTTGGGAGCTAAATTTTTCCCACATTAAAAACTTACTTTGTGTCTAAATTTACGCCCCTCGAGAGACAAGTACATAGGTACAATAAGTATAGAAAAAATAATTCTAAATAGAGTAAATTTTACAAAAAAACAAAACAAAAAATAAATAAATAAATAGATAAAATAAAATAAATAAATAAAATGACTAAAATAAGTAGTACATTAAAAAACTCTTTTAGTTTTCCTTTGATTCAGGTGTGCTTTCAATAAATTATAGATGAGCAGTACATAAAACCACCATTCGATATAATCGTCAACTTTATGTGTAGGTAAGAAAGGCACGCACAAAATCTTATATGATGTCTTATTAATACAGAAGTAATGGCCGCGTATTGCAAGTCACGTACAACAAGATAACCGAAACAAATAGAAAGTGTGCATTCAGTTAAGAAGCAATTGATGTTTACAATTGAAGAGTTTGAATGCAAATCCCGACGAACGCCATTTTGAAAAATACGAAACTATCACTACAAAAAGTGATTCCTAAATTATTCTCTACCTAATATGATACAGGCATAATTGTATTTGCTTTCAATTAAAATAAAGTTATAGTCAAAGTGCAGATTTATAATATTCATCCTTTAATTGTTTCATAACACATACTAAGCAAATTAGGTTTGTTGCGTTTGCATTCGAACTGCATAGATGTTTTTTTGTTTGTTTTATTTATCCATGTTCACCCTCTTACAAAACATATCGCCGCTTGAACGTAAGGGGCTACTATTTGGGGCCATGTCTAGGAAAGATTAACAAGATATTTGTTTATGTTACATTTAAACTTCTGCATATCAGTACACCAAGGGAAGCAGATAACAGGAAAGGAATTTGTTGAATACGACTTTAGAAGTAGTTTCCGTAATACAGTGTATTTTCGATTTCAATAAAGAAATGAATAATACATGATAAATATACTTGAAAGTAACGTTTAGGAGTGAAAAACATATACACTGGGAATAATGCCTGATTCAGACATTATAAATACAAATATAGACACAGAGTTTTGTATTCAAGATATATATTAACTTAATATGTACTACTTTTATTTATTTATTTCTTTTTATTGAAACAACTAAGAAAATATGAGGATAATAGTCCGCAATAAATAAATAAAATTACTAAATGTTACTCATCTCAATGAATTCCAATTAAAATAATATAATATGTATCAGTTTAGATAAGTTAGCGGTAGTCAAAACAATTTTGATATTAAGAGAATTGAAGAATTAATGTTATCGATAATACATTAGAATGCACCGCTATGTAAGATTAGGTTACAGACTGGTATATCAATATCAATCACACACACACACACACACACACACACACACACACACACACATATATATATATATGTCGCTGTTTATATAAAGATATTGTAGATATCATTTACGTGCACCAATCATGTAGTCGAGTAAGACTGACAATTGGTTGATTTCAGGTTCGATTCCTATGGATGGGCACTGTTCGAATTGCACTGTGATACAACAAAACAGTCTGTCTGCGGCTGACTTCTCGGGTAGTACATTGTGATTAAAAGTAGTTACTAAGCATAAAGTAAACACTTTTTATTTGTAAATAAACAGTCGGAGTACTTCAAATGGCGATAAATATTTACATAAAGACATTAGGGATATAATTTACGAATGCATATCCACAAGCTCAGTGATTAAAACTTCCGATTGTTAACTGGATTTCGATTTCTGGCTTGTGATGGGTGTTAGTTAGTCTAGCCGCACTGAACAGCTGTGGTACTAAATTACTTTAGATTTGCAAGAACAGATGCCACATACAAATGTCGAAACTATTATCCACCATCTTATATAACTTGAGAACGCCGTTATAGACACATTTATTCGTTAGAATAAAACCCTATATTACATCCTAGGAGAAGCATCATGATGATCGCCATCATCTACAGAAAAAGTAGTGATTATTTTTCCCTCTCTATCTACAGTACTTTTTTTCTGTCCCCAATCTACACCCAGAAGATAGATACACATTATAAATATGTTTACCAGGAAGCCTAAACTTCTTTACAAACTATTAACTTTTCTATTTCCCGTTACACAAATAATAATTTCTCATATACACAGTTCCAGCACCTTCCATTGGTTCCTACCTCAACTCGCCTATTCGAGAATAGACACCTTATTGAATAAACGAACACGCTAGATGTTTAAAAACATGACCGCTCTGTATACGCGCTACAATAGTTAAAATCTAAAACAAACCAATTGTTTCTTTTTTGTTTTATTTTCCTCTTCCCAAATATATTACGGCAATTCTTCTATTAATGTTAATTAAAATTATTGGTTTCTGAAAAAACAACAACAAAAAAACAACGTAAGCACGATATTCGAAGTTTTCCATAACAGCGAGCGAACGACGTATTCTGTAAATAAATACACACGGAAAAAGATAGATACACAGACACAGGAAGAAAGACAAATACGGAGAGAGAGAATGGCTGATAGACAGATAGATAGAGAGAGAGAGAGAGAGAGAGAGAGAGAGAGAGAAAGATAGATAGATAGATAGATAGAGAGAGAGAGAGAGAGAGAGAGAGAGAGAGAGAGAGAGAGCGAGAAACAACATTTTGAAAAAACTTACACACTTTTTATTTATTTTAAACAACACATTTTCTTTACTTTGAAACAGTTTTTAGAAGTTTTTATATTTTTAAACGTTATAAATCTTTACTTTACTTTCAAACAATACGGACATAACATTTTGTATTTTTTGTTTTTAATTTTATACAACGAAGACCAGAGGAATAGTTAGTTGAAATGCCGTGGAACAACAACTAATAAAGATGAGAATAATAGTCCGCAATAAATAAATTAATATAAATAATACTCATCTCAACAATAAATTCTAATTAAAATACTGTATATACCATTCAGTACGGACCCGACCATGGAAGATCAGATAATAAAATAAACGTGGATTTATAAGATCAAAAATTCCAACCTTGATCGCCCTTCGGGGCCCGTGGCGCAGTTGATAGAGCCGTCGAATCCCTAAGTTCCAGATGATGATTGACTGAAGATAGCGGTTTCAATCCTACCCAAAGCTGGCCAGATGCTTACTTCGCCAAGAAACGTGGTGAGACAATAATAACTGCGGATGGCAGTGATAGCTGAGAATGCAGTTAGCAGATTCGAACTTCCTATACGTTGCGGTTACCACCTGACAAAGTTGGCCGAAACGTCGTGAAACAGCAACTAATAAAGATGAGAATAATAGTCCGCAAGAAATAAATTAATATGAATAATCCTCATCTCAATAATGAATTCTAATTAACATAATATCTATACAGCGTTTGTAAACGCAATTAATCTGTTGATTTAACCCAGGAATGTGGCACAAATGTTTCCGGGTAGTTTACTTGCTGTAAGTATATTTTTTTACGATGGCAGAGCTCTACTCATTGACATGCTGTGTTTTACGACTTCTTGGTCTAGTAGTCTCCATTAATTCGCTGTATTTTTCCATAGTTCTTATTACAGTAACCTCTTTACAAGAAGTGAAAACTTACAAAACTCTTAGTGCTCACTGTTTTCCTCCTACCCATAATGATGGTCTTTTAAATACAAAAGTCAACAGGTATCTTCTGTGTGATTATCATCTTTTCGGTCTTGTTATTTTCTTACATTAAATGACTTTGGATTTTGTCAGGGTCGATTTCTATTAAAATCAATCGGTAGAATGAATGGAAAATCCAGGTAGTTTAAAATAAAAACAGTCCCCCCTAAAAATAACATGTTAATTACGCAGTTAAGACTTAAATTTGTAATGCGAAATCTTGTTTTTGTAATTGAAATTTGATATCTTTGTGAATCAATCTGGTCTATATGAAGTAAATTTATATGACACTAATTTCTTTGTACACACACCCACATGCTCGCGTAACACATGTATATATATATATATATATATATATATATGTATATATATATGTATATGTATATGTATATATATATATACACACAGTGCCACGCAAAAGTATTGAATGCATTACATTTTTCTTCATAACTTTAATTAGGGTTCAAGATTTTATCTAAAATTTGGTCAGTATATTCCTATTACTATTCTAACTAATATTTGGGGTAGTAATTACAAAATTAAAGTTTAGAAAGTTTATATTGAAGGAAAAATATAAATCAACTAACGCAAAAGTATTGGATACATTGATTATTTGGTTGCATAGTCTTTATTGTGTTCAACAGCTTCCAATCGCTTTCTATAGTTGCATACATGTTTTTTGCAAAGATATGCAGGTATTTTGTACCATTCTTCTTTGCAGAACTGTTCTAGTTGTGGAATATTTTGTCGATTCCTCTTGTGAACATTGCGCTTCTATATTTTCCACAAATTTTAAATTGAGTTGAGGTTTGGAGACTGAGTGGGCCAAATAAGAACGTCAATTCCGTTATTTCTAAGCCATTCTTTGGTTAGTTTGGCAGTATGCTGGAGATCATAGTCCTGCTGAAAACACGAAATTGCTATTATGTCCCAACAAATCAGCAGATTTCTGGAGGTTTTTCTCCAAAATCTCCATGTACATACGTCCATTCATTCTACCATTGATGATTTCTAGTTCACAAGTACGTTTGGATGAAAAACACCCCCATACTATAATCGAACCAACGCCAAACTTTACCGTAGGAATGGTATTCTTTTTGTTAGTATTTGTTATAGGCGGTGCCATTTTTACGCCATACATGTGTTGCTGTGTTTCTTCCAAATATTTCGATTTTCATTTCGTCTGACCAGATTACCTTGTTGTTCCAAAATTCTTGGGGTTGTTCCCCGTATAT
The DNA here is from genome assembly GCF_053919585.1 of Euprymna scolopes. NCBI lineage: Eukaryota > Metazoa > Mollusca > Cephalopoda > Sepiida > Sepiolidae > Euprymna > Euprymna scolopes. The sequence goes on along the minus strand of NC_136495.1, from coordinate 65,879,896 downwards.
TTTGACATAATTCAAACGTGATCTGACATGTTTAAGCTTCAATAATGGAACTTTTCATGGGGACCTTGATACAAAACCTACACGATTTAGAACTCTACTGATTGTATCCTTGCTCACATTAACCTCAGCTTCTCTGAGGTCGGTTTGAATTTCACAACGAGTAAGGAAAGAGGTTTTTGTACCTTTCTGCTTACCCACCTTGATTTTTTTTTTCGTTTCATTTCCTTGGCCGACCACATCTTGGAAGATTTGCAACAGCTTCACCAGGGTTTTTAAACTTTCTAATAACGTTTCCAACTGTACTATGTGGTAGATTAAGTACCCTTGATATTATTCGATACCCTTTTCCTTCTTTGTGCTTATCAATGATTTTGTTACGAATGTCTATTGACAGCTCTTTAGTTTTAGTCATTTTTATAAATGAACTGGTTGACTTTGAAGAAGTGAGCCCAAACTGGAAGAATTTTATAAAATTATTTTAATATAAAGCTCTCTGATTGGTTAGTGGTAACTCGTTTGCATTATTGCAACACGCTTAGAAAAAGTAATTTAAATTTATTTCAGAAAAATAATTTTTTAAGTGTATCCAATACTTTTGCGTTTGTTAATTTATATTTTTCCTTAAATATAAACTTTCAAAACATTGATTTTGTAATTACTACTCCAAATATAATTTAGAATAGTAATAGGAATATACTGACCAAATTTTAGGTAAAATCTTGAACCCTAATTAAAGTTATGAAGAAAAATGTAATGTATCCAATACTTTTGTGTGGCACTGTATATATATATATATATATATATATATATATATATTAGTGTTGACACGATTCATGGGAATTGAAATCGGGAATCGGAAAAATAACTTTTTAAGTTATCAGAATCAGCATCGGAATTGGGAAATGTATGTCTATTTTTAATGCAAAAACTAAAAAAAAAAAGAATTTTATTGCGTTTTGTTCGTTTGTTTTTGTTATAAACTGACATTTCTATTGATAATATTTATGATAAAATCGAAGTTATATATGTAAGATAGCGAGGTATTAATTAATGAATTACATATTTTAATGTTAATTAATCGTGTAGTTCTAATAAATACACTGTAAGTTTACTAGAAAGTTGTCTTATTGTGAGTATGCAGTATACAATCGAATCGATAAATAACTTGCTCTTGAATTGCTGTCTATATCCATTGAAACCTACTTTTTTTAAAGATGTGATCATCTGTCTAGTGAATGATCACACCAAGGAAATATACAAATACAAAACATTAAAAGTAAAAAAGCATCTCAATTCGACGTCATTCGATTATGTCTTGAGCTCTTGTCATTCAGGCACCGGAATAAGAGTGGAAGCCCCGTGGTACAAAAAGAAGTTCTCTTCAACCTGTTTGCGTAATCCAACTTTCAAATTACTCTAGTACAATTGAGTACAATGAATTTTTCTCTTGTCTTCAAATGATTTGTGCAATTTTGTTGGTAATCCTACAATCATTATTGGTTCTCTTTCTTATAGGAAAAGCAAATGATACTTTGAATACACACACATGAGTGTATTGTGTTTATCGCTTTACAGCAGATTTGTAAAATATCAATATTTCACTAAATATACGCCACAAAAAAAATTCTCACCGAAGTACAGCTTTAAGGCTAGATATTTCCGTAAATTTTATTCAAATTCATGAGATATTAACGGAGTTATGACATTTTATTATTTTATCAAGGGGTTATCACTGTCCATCGCTTTATTGCAGATATCTTAACATGTTATTTTAGGGCAAAATAAAATGTATAATAATAAAAATTTAATTTTTTGTTACATTTTCTGTCAGAGAACCATAAACAAAAGCACATACTCAGTGCTAAACGTCATATAAATGAATTATTTATCGATATATCCACCATTTTGTGAAATAACTTTTAACAAACTGTTGTCCAACAGGGAAGTCAATTGTTTGATCTGAAAAGGAGATGGATCTGGTGACAATATTTTTTCCATGGGGCATCCTTTGAGATAAATAATTCTGGATCCTCTTCTTTTTAATATTGACCAGATATGTTCAATTGGGTTAAGGTCTTTAGAAAACGGTGGCCAAGTCATGAGGGTTTCTCCAAGGAAGCCAGAATTCAAGGAAGGCTGCAGTCGTACTAGCACAATGGTACGGTGCATTGTCACGCATAAAAATCATCTGAAAGCGACGTGACAATGTTTGGTCATCTAGCCATTGCGACAAATGATTATCCCAAAAAGCCTTGTACGCATTGCTAGCAAGCTTTACACCATCTGACAATCAGAATAGTCCAACCAACTCATCCCCAATGATTCCTGTCCCAAACATGATGCGTCCACCTCCTTGTTGGCGGTTAACTCTGTAAGTCGTCGGAGTTCCGTACAGATTCCAAACTTTGGCCCATCCATCAAGACCGCCAAGAGTAGCGCGGGTCTTATCTGTAAATAGAACACGTTGGAAATCTATTCTTGTGTAATTCTACACCAAAGCCATTCGTTTGTCCATATGTTGTTTACTCAATAGATGTCTTGGAAGAGGTTTGATGTTCCTTGCCATCTCATTCAACACATTACATCGAGTTTGCATGGATCCAACTCTTGCAAAAATAGAAGCACTTGTGCTGTTTGAGATAGTGACTTCCACACAACTTTGTCTGAATATCACGATCCTAAATGTTTCTCCTGGTACCCTTATCCTTTCCGGATGTGGTGTTGGGGTTGTTCACGAATATAGGCCAAGGTTCTTGGATAACTGGCCAGCTCTGTTGCTTACTATACAATTCCTACGTCTTAATCATTTGGCTCATTAAATTAAGTTATATATATATACTTTTAATGCGATATCTTACAGAGACGATGTTATGCTTTCTACAAAAACAGTTTAATCATTTGAAATTATCGTTCTAGGCAGTGACCCAAGAAATAAATTTCAGTTGAAAAATGTTCCGACGCACATTAGATTGAACTGTCTATTGAGGTAAATTTATAGTTGTATGATGTGGAACGCCACACAAACACACCCACGTAAACACACACCCACATGAAGTTTCTCTCTCTCGATATATATATATATATATATGTATAAATATATATATATATATATATATATATATATAAGGCTACTATATATATGTATATATATACATATGTACAGTGTGAGCCAAAAGTAGGCGGACAGTAATAAAACATTTATTTTTGCATTACAACTATATGCAATAAGAAAATTATATTAATGAAAATTAAATGGTATTAATCAACGCAAGGGCTCAAACTACTTTCCTTCTTGATTTACACAGCTTTGATATCTGCTTCTTACACTTTTTTATACTTTTGGCTCACACTGTATATATGTTAAGAAGCTTGATTTAATATATATATATATATATATATATATATATATATATATATAAGATTCCGTTTATTTATAAATATCCTTATACAATGTAGATAGTATCCAAACATGTCATGACTACATTTCTTCATAATTAACTCGTCTGAATATTTTGTTTGATATAATGTTTCTATTTTACTTGATCAAGTTTTTGACATGCTTTAACCCATTCACAGATTACTCGTAACTTTCCAAAGATTCTGATATAAATACGCTATCATCTTTCTCTACTTATGTCTATATTTTCATGTCACAATAACATATATGGATTTAATACTATAAAGCACATGCAGTACATGTGCATATATTTCGTGAGTTTTGGCAGTATAGAAGGTTCTTAGTGCATGTATAGCGAGAAGGGATTGTTTAGCGTTTACTATTAAGATGAAAGTTTCGGTCTAAGTTTAATGATGAGGCTCCAAGGAGTTTCAAACCGGTGACAAAAAATAAATGAATAAAACTGCATATTTAAAATTAAAGGTGTCATACTATGCAAATAACTGCTCGGCGAAAGAAAATGTTACTTGCAGATAAGAAGAAAAAATTTAAATCGCGAAAGAAATTTAAAATCATTAAATTATCAATAAATTTTGTTGTCATAAAAATATGATTGTTAGATTAATTTTTATTTGCAAAAGAAAAAAAATTGCTAATAAAACCATATGAGCGAATTATCGATATATTTTCATAAAAACAATTATTCTTTTATTTTAATAATTATAATAAGAAAAATGCTTTATTTCATTAAAATCAAATAGTATACATAAATTATGTCGAATGTAAATAAATAATTTTTTTATAATGACAAACTTTGTTGATGATTGGCTGATGTTGGATTTTATAGCTTTTTTCTTTTGGCAATTAAAATGAATTCAATCATCCTTTTTTTTATAATGAAAAAATGTATTGATTATTTATTGATTTAGAATTTTTTAATCCATGTTTTTTTTCTTTTAAAATCAAATAAATTTAAGATCAATTTACTAAATAATCATCTTTTACAAAATATATTTACATAATTTGCGAAAATGTATTGATATAATTGGATAATTTGCATTTTTCTTGTAATGTTTTATAATGCAATTACTTTTTTTCTTCTGTCAAAAAATTATAATCAATATAATAATCGTTTTTTCTAATTAGAAAATTTGTAAATATCTAAAATCTTAAAAAGTGCAACAAAATGCCAATTACATTTTTATTAGTGCATAAGGCACATCTGATTGAGTGTAAATAAAATATTATTTCTTTTTAAATCTAGTATCTTCCTTTTTAAAGTTTAATATTAATAGTTTTCGGTAAAATAATTTTCCGGGTAAACATTTTGCTGAATATTTTTCTGTTTAGGCAGAAATCTTTTTTCAAGAAAATATACATACATATATATATATATATATATATATATATATATATATATATATATATATATATATATATATATATATATATGTGTGTGTGTGTGTGTGTGTGTGTGTGTGTGTGTGTGTGTGTGTGATGTTGCTGCATCTTTCCGGATGATCGCCGTTACATTGAGATCTTCCAATCTTGTCCATGCCATCTCAGACAACTCTGCACTCCCGCCGCAGATTTGCAGATCTTGAAGCAGATGTTACATACAAATTGAGCAATTTCCACCGAGTTAACTTCCTCTGGAGGTTGAAGGGTATTCCTATGAATAATCACACGTCTTCTCAAACAAGCGGTAGACTTGCAAACTTTGCTGCATATTAAACAGATCGTTTGGTTCGGACTAATAGGTGCAAAGTTAACTTGAACCGGAGTTTTGTGCGACTTAAGGGTGTTGACGTAGCCAGCCTTTGACAAAAGCACTCGTTCACAAGTGTCTCATTTCCAGTTATGTATGTAATGGGTAAAACCATCAATTAAACCTTTGCGAAGCTCTCGCTTCAGATTGCTGTGGGCCTGCTTTCTTTTCTCTAGAGAATTACAACTTCCAAGTACAAGCTTTCGCCACTTCGGCGTTTGCAGAATAAGTTCCTCCTATGTGTCGGTGTCGATTTGTAAGACTTTCAAATTATTCTTTGTAGAGTCCCTGAACCTCTTCCTAGGGTTGTGTCGAGGGCGTTTTCCATTTTCCAGCTCCCCGTAAAAAAATTGTTTTGGCATCCTACAATCTTTCATTCGAACCAGGTGGTCCACCCAACGTATGTGAGATCTGATTACAAGGGTCTAAACACTACAGCAACATGCTCTCACAAGGACTTCAGTATCGGGTACTTATGCTTGCCACTTGATGTTGAAGTTACGTCTTTTTTTTACACGGTGTTCACCACTTATCAAGGCCCGGAAGCCACTCAGGGATAAGGGTTATTGCAAGTACAGTACGTTAGTGTGGAGATTTAATGAAGCGTTTACTTAAGGGGGCGGTTCATTAGGAATTTGTTTACATTGGACTTGAAGACATCCAGGTTGGAATCAGGTGGGAAGCAGGCAGACGGAACAGAGTTCCACAGGCGTGCAGTTCTAAGAAAGAAGCTTTGTTCATGGAATCTACGCTTTGATTTAGGCACATGATATAGAGTGGGGGAAATTTTTCACAGTGGATTCAGCTAGACGGGTTTTTTTCGTGAAAGATTGGCGAAAGGAGACCAGAGATTGGTGTTCAGACGAGCACCTGCTATGGAATTAACGATAAAACAAAGATAGGCTGGCAACGTCTCTTCTGTGGGAGAGAGGTTGCAGGGTAGAGAAAAGGGCATCCCTCACTAAGCCACGAAGTCTATTTTGTACTATGTCAAGGCAGGATAGGCTGTTTTTAGCAGCTCCTGTCCAGATATGGCAGCAGTATTCCATCCTTGGACGTACTTGGCTTATATATAGATAGAGAATTGCATCAGTAGTGAGATATCTTCTGGAGCGGTAGAAGGATCCCACCATCTTTCCAGCGACCTTGGCAACAGACTTGATGTACGTGTTCCATTTCAGATCAGGAGTAAAGGACACACCCAGAAGCTTGTTTAAACATGGGGCTTCTCCTAGACAAGAGCCATCCATTTCAATTGATGCCAGATGGGGATCAGAGCGTTGAGGATGTAAAGATAGGAGTTTGGTTTTAGATGCATTAAAGGTAACCAGCCACGTCTTCCCCCACTGAACCACGCGCTCGAGATTAGAGGAGAGAGAATCAGAGAGAATTTTGTCATTTACAGCCTTTGATGTGTTGTCGTAGATGGTCGTGTCATCAGCAAAGATGTCAACGAATGATTTAAGTATGTGTTTTCGGAGATCATTGATGTAGATCAGGAAGAGAGTTGGGCCCAGGATTGACCCCTGAGGGACTCCAGCATTAATACTGCAGGCCTCTGATTTTTTTCCATCGACCACTACTCTTATGAGCCTATCGGAGAGAAATGATTTAATGACTGAGAAAACATTTCCAGTTATACCGTAGCTGGAAATCTTGTGAAGTAGACCCTTATGCCATACCTTGTCGAATGCCTTTGATATGTCAAGAGCAATTTCCCTAGAAAGGAAGCCTTTGTCAAGAGATTCACTAATCCTGTTGGATATAACCATCAGCGCATCTGCGGTAGATCTTGCAGAGCAGAAACCATATTGTGTGTCACTAAGGAGGTTATTACCGCTGAGGTGGTTGACTATTTCTCTATTTAATATGGATTCCAGCAACTTACTCATAGCACACAGGAGACTTATTGGTCTGTACTGAGAGGGAGATGACTTATAACCTGAATTCTTAAATACAGGGCATGCTGATGAGGTTTTTCAGGAAGTCGGAAAGCACTTCTCCTTAAGGCAACGCTTAAACAGTTTCGTAAGTATGGGAGCAAGTTCTCGTTGAAGCTTTTTTAACACTATAATTGGGATGCCATCAGGGCCAGTTACTTTACTGGAATCAAGTTTCTTGATTAGCTTGGCGACCTCATGCACACGTCTTATAGGAGGAAATATGGGGAGTTGATGGCCTTCGTCGCATAGGGTAGAACGAGCTGCAAAGTTCTTTACAAATAGTTTGGCCTTGTCTGATGCTGAAGAGATGACCTCAGGTCCATTGATAATGTTTGGGATAGAACGCACACTTCTGTTCAGGATCCTATTTGTTATTTGCCAAAACTGGTGGGAACCAAGCCGCTGATCAGCTACTTTGGATTTAACAGACTGGGCATATAGCTATCTTGCATTTTTATTACTCTTTTACAGTGGTTGCTGGCGTTCCTGAAAGCAGCTTCAGTCTCAGTACATCTATTACGTTGATAGTAATGGGAAAGTGATTTCTGTGTGCGATAGCAGCAGCACCTTCTGGGGAGAACCATGGCTGGCTGTTAGGTTTTTATTGGAATTTTTTGGATGGTATAAATCGGTCTATGCCTACACTTAACCATTCGGTCCGATCTGGTACTATAGAGGACACATCCTTTTTAAACATGGAATGCAGAGATAAACCAGATATGAATGTACGGAAGCTATCTCAGTCAGCTATAGAGTATCGGTATACAGTACGGTGGAGGGGTACGTCTGGGGACTTATTACATTTCATTTTTATCTTAACTGATACGACGGAGTGGTCGGAGGATCCTAGAGGAAAATGAACGGAACATGAACATAGCTCAGGGGAAGTCGAGAATAAAAGGTTTAGGAAGCTTGCATATTGACCAGTAATATCGGGCACACAGGTGGGTTCGCGAACAATCTGAGTGACGTCATAAGCAATGGCAAAATCATGACAAAACCTCCCCTCATCGTCTGTCTTATTTGAATGATCAGCCATTCCACGTTATGGACGTTGAAGTCACCACAGATGTGGATGTTAGTCGATGGATGTGCAGACAGGATGTGGTCTATTTTCTCAGATATACTCTTAAAGATAGTAACTCCGCTTTTATGGGGCCGATAGAGGGCAAATATAAATGCAGTGGTGTAAGCAAGTGCAACCCGGAAGCACATATAGGGTAAATTAGGATCGTCTCTAGAGATATCCCTGCCACACGGGAAGCCATCTTTAATGTAGGCACATATTCCATGCCCATGGCGATCTTGGGTGTCAGATTTAGCTGTTAAGTTAGAGTATCCGTTAATTATGAACTGATCTAGGGAAGTGGTTGGCCCTATTCCAGTTTCGCTTAGAAAGAATATGCCCGGTTTCGTCTCCTGTAATTGGGTTTCAACCGCTGGAAGGTTGGAACGTAGACCCCTGATGTTGGAGAAGGAGACCTGGTAGTAGGGGTCTATGTTGGAAGATGGGGTTCTAGGTTTATTCAAGTTTTTATATATATATATATAGTGAGAGTTGTCTCACAAAATAGTCACATTAACTTCTAAAAAAACACAGCCTTTGTTTCTCATATTCCAAAACACAATTCATGACGCAGTGGATTGCGATTAACTCCCTTATTGTTTTGACTTGGTCTATCTCTTACATGAAAATGCCATCGATAAGCTCTTAATATATATATATATATATATATATATATATATATATATATATATATATATATATAACATATAGATAATATATATATATATATATATATATATATATAACATATACATAATATATATATATAAGAATAATGCAACTACTCTTTGGATTGTTCTCGGATTTAAGTAATCATGCTCAATTTATTTTTATTTTTAAAGAAAGTGAGTTTTTATGCTTCTAATGAGTTAGGGGGAAAAATTCAATAATTAACCTTATAATTATATAATTGATTCTGCACGTCGAAAAAAGTGTTTAAATAATTGAACCTTTTTACATGCCGAAAGAAATAAGCGGATTGTTGGATTTTTCCATTTTTTCTCTATTATTTAAATGCATTCTTTTTTGTTTTATGTGTCTCTCCCAATGTATTTTCTAAATTATTTTCTATATGTCCCTGTCTTTCTCATTTTCTTTTAGCACTATTTTCCTTGCTTATATATACATACCTAATGTATCTTTTATTTCATTTATCAGCCAATATCTTTATGCTATTTTTTGTATATATACAAGTGACTTTTTTACTATTCTGAATTATATATATATATATATATATATATATATATATATATAACTACTTAATTTACTCACATAAAATTAATATACGAAAGTATAAATTTATGCGTAAACTTTAAGTGTTTACTTCAAAATTGCTCAATACGTAGGTAGAGCTAGATAGTAATTTATAAAATATATATGGCGATTAAGCTACACTGAATATTCCGCCTTTCATCCACTCTAGGACTCCTCAGGCTTATGCGCGAATTCTGTGGTTGTTTATCGTTTTTATATCGTCCTCTTCTATTAAGATTTTAGTGAGCCAATCAGCTTTCTAGTATCCACCGCGCCCTTCCTATCAGCCAATGGGCATGCATTTTATCGGAAAAGGATCTGTTTTAAAACTAGGTTAGTGTTTTTTTTATTTTTATTTTATTTTTTTATTTTTTATTATTATTTAAAAAAAAAAAACGATAAACAACCACAGATTCCTAGAGTGGATGAAACACCGAATATTCAGTGTAGCTTAATCGCCATATATATTTTATAAATTACTATATATATATATATATATATATATATATATAAATTATAAATTACTATATATATATATATATATATGTATATATATACATACATATATATATATATATATTATGATAAATGACAAAAGTCTATATTCCAAAGTTCATGATACTTTGGAATTTATACTTTTGTCATCCATTCATTATATTGCCCATTCATTCATTAGATTGAGCTTCTTAAATAAGGATTTGTATATATTATAAGAAATAAACTATATTTCCACAGATATATATATATATATATATATATATATATATATATACAGGATGTCCGTAAAGTTACTATACAGTCTTACAAGTTACTATACAGACACCCTGTAATATATTACCAGTACAATAAATTTGCGCTCTTCCAAAGTTAGCTTGCGTGGCATGCTTGATTAAATAAACCTGTAAAAAAAAAATATTAACTATTAATACAAATATAATACAATAAAACTGTATAGTAACTTTACGGACACCCTGTATATATATATATATATATATATATATATATATATATATATATATATATATATATATATATATACATTATATATATATATAATATATATTACATATATATTTCTGTTTTACCTGAGAAATCGACGGAAACGTATATCTCAACAGAGAAAAACATGGTAAAGAAAAAGGGTAGGTTTTGTTTTACATTCTACATTAAAATAATGTTATCTTTTTCATTTCCATTCTGATTCGTTACAATAATTATTGTTGAGCTGACTTTTTAAAAGATGACGATTGTTTCCTTAATGATCATAAAACACCTGCACTTTACATAAGCGATTTTTCTTGAATAATATGTCTCTTTAATGTCGTTTTCCTGTTTCCTTTAATTTCATTTACGACTTGAAATCAGAATTGAGAAGGAAAGCAATTTGTTTATGAATAAAATCATTATGGTAATGATAAATTTATTCTCTCATACCTGTATACTTGATATGTTCTTTTTTTTAATAATTCTTATTTATGGAATTAGAAAACTTCGCGAAATAAAATGATTTCATAGGGTTGTTGTTTTTCGAGTATTTCTTAATTTCAGAATATGAGGTGATATAATTGTTTCCATAACTGCATCTGCGAGATACGATGTTTATTGGCCCTGGAAATTAACACACACAAAAACAAACACACATATTTCTATATAAAAAGTTTATATTTTTCTCGCTCTGACATTTACAATGAAACCTACTTTTTTATCCAAAATTATTTAAACGAACTTTTAAATATCTTCAGTCATGGATAACCTAGTGACTACATGAAGTTTAAGTAATTTGCTTATTCCTTGAAACAAAACTGTAGGCAAAACAAAAAAAAAATATAACTAAAAACAGACGGAACAAAAACTCGCTTCTCGCAGACACGTGGGTCGTAACTGGCACAATCTACTCGCCAGAATCACCTACACACAATCTGCAGAACGCCCCCTCTCCTTTCCAGTGTCCTGCCTTTATAGCGGCCGAGAACGACATATTTGCATAATCGCGCGAGAGCAGATGTGATTCAACGATAATTGCATTGGGTAAACGCTAATAAAAGCCCATGGACGCCATCTTGGAATTCTCTCTTTCGCTCAGCCCAAAACAGACGTATCCGAGGTAAGCTCTCTATTTCTCATTTTGGTTACTGCTAATTCTGCTACATTCCTTTGAAAAACGAGCGTTAATTAACTATTTAATAATTTTTATGATTTTTATTAGATGATTGGTTTATACTTAACTATCATGCTTAATTCGTTTTGTGCATAGTTCCTACATCGTAGAATACAGATAAAAATGTTCTAGCAGACAGAAATATTAATGTACGATGTACATTCAGTAAGCTTTCAGACGTTTTATGCAGGCATTTAAAATGTCGTATACACTTGAAAATGCAGTATGGTATTGCTAAGCATCTTATAGAGTAACTGGCCATTTTTTTGTGGTTTCAGGTTCAAATGAACAGCCACAGCAAGAATTGAATACACCCTACTAAAGCCTGATTGTCACAGCTGGTGAATTTCAAAAATGAAATCTGCACTTTAGAAAAAGGATATACAATAAAATTCTGTTTTAACATTGGAAAAATGCAACAGGAATATATGGACTGCTTCAGACTACTTTTGAATCATCTTTCATGACTCGAGCATCGGTTTTTGAATGTCATGATGGATTCAAGGAAGGCAATGATGCTGTGAAAGATGATGAGAGGTGTGGGAGGAGTAAGAATGTCAGAACACCAGAGTTAGTTGGCTAAATAAAGAATTTCATGGATAGGGACCGTGGTGTGTCCACAGAGACAATAAGTTCACAGTTTGATGTCAGTGTGGGAACTGTATACACAATTATTCGCGAGAAACTGAAGAAGCAGAAGATTTACGCGAAGTTTGTCCCAATGGTGCTAAGAGAAAATCAGAAAAAAGACGTTGCCAGGACAACAGTGAGATGGTCGAGTTGACCAATTCAAATCCTGCAGTTCTAGAGGCTTTGGTGATTTGCGATGAAAGCTGGATCTACTGAAGGCACCTCGTATATATTCGTATATATACATACATATCCTTGCACCTTTTGACTCGTATAAACCAGCATGTTCCATCGAAGATCAGACAAGGGAGGATGGGGTTCGGAGGTCTCCCTCCTTCTGCAGCCTTGGACTCTGCTATTGGCCAGCATTTGGTTGACAACCCGTGCTGTGCCGATAGATATAAAATAGATTGGTTCGAGGTGCTACATAGAGCGGACTCCAGAAACCATTTAAAGATGTTGGAGGCTGTCTCTATCGCGGTGCGTCAACCTTCTTTGTGCCGGCAAAAAGAAACATCTAACGCATTGTTTCTCTTTGGGGAACTTTGAATTTTTTCTCCCGCTTTTTTTTTTTTTTTTTCTCCCTCGTTGTGCCAACATTTTTAATCGTTTTTTAAACGTAAATAAATTTTATTAATGCCCCCGTACGTTGGCACATTAAATAAGTTCCCCTATAGAACTCTTTATTTTCGCCACAATATTATTTAGATTGCTATCGATTTGCTCCTGAAGAGATGATAGCCGAAAGAGCTCTCGAGAAACTGCCGCCTACCATTTTATTTAAAACTATATATAAATTCTGTACCTCTAAACATTTATTTATATATACATATATAAAAGCGATCTTGTTAGTGTTCTTGTGTGCTAAAAATCTATACTAAACTCCTCTCTGTAGCACACTTTAATAAGATCTTTAGCAAAAAAAAATGCTGTTCAGGTGTAAAAATTGAAACCAAAACACTTAAAATTGACAGAATAACATAGATAAAATATTACCCCGGCTGTTACTTTTGTACATGTGCTAAATTAAACATTAATAGCTCAAAATTCGCTTTTTTTTTTAACTTTTAGTATCCATCATTGCGTAGTTTCGACGGTAACGAAGCTGGGGAGATAAATAACGACTAAGCCTGGAGTGCTGAACATTCTGGTTTCGATTCAAGCCGGTGGTACACAAGCCGTACACTAGTTATAACTATTGAAATAATTTCTATATATTGGATAATAATCACTAGAATTTGTTCTATAATTATTAATAAGAAATCTGCATTTATTAAAATATAATATAATCTTACGACTGGACAACTATAACAGTAGATGTATGTGTGTGCAAATATTTAACAGGTAAACTCTTAAACTAGTGGTCAGTTAACGCTGAAATTAACAAGAAGTAGTAATTCTACACCAAGGATGGTTTATAACGAGTAAAATCTTTACTTGGGTAGATAAGTAAAGCGTACAGTCATATATCAGCAAGTTGAGATCGGAATGTTTATTTCAATTAGCCGACATATCTTAACTTCTTTCTGCGCATGCTCACATTTTTTAAAATTCAATTTTCACTCCAAACAAGGCGCAGTGCCACTTTGAAGCAGGGGGCTACTATCAGGGACTTAATTAGCGGGGTCATTATGAAGGGAGATGAGTAGAAAGATGTTTGTTAACATTACACTTGAACTTCTGCATATCAGTGCAGTTGGGAAAGCAGAATCCCGAAAGGGAGTTCCAAAGACCCGCAGTTCTGGGGAAGAAACTATTGGAGTAAAAGGCTTTCTTGCACTTGGGGATCTCTACTGTAAAGGGACGAGACTTAGTAGCTTGTCGGGTTTGTCGGGGGTAGTTACCTCGGGAGGTACAAGTGTTTGCAGTTCGTCAGAGCATTCACCATTAAAGTATTTGTAGAGCAGGCAGAGGGATGCAACATCTCGTCGATGGGACAGAGGCTGAAGCCTAGATGACAGTTCAGGACCTATCAGGTTGGTGACTCTCTTTTGAACTCTGTCCAGGAGCGAGAGACAAGCAGCAGATGCACCAGCCCAGATGTGACAACAGTACTCCATACATGGGCGAATGGTGGCCCTATAGAGGTATAGGATACTGTCAGGCGTAAGTAGTTTTCTAGCACGGTAGAGGGAGCCAACCTTCCTTGCAGCAGCCTTGGCAATGCTCTCAATGTATCTATTCCAGTTCATATTCCCTGTAAACGTTAGGCCGAGGAGTTTAAAAGAAGTGCTTTCAGGCAATGTGTTCTTGGCCATTGCTATTGGTGGTAGAGAAGGTTTCTTGTAGTTATTGAAGGAAACAAGCTTAGTCTTAGGAGCATTGAATGTGGCCATCCATTTTTGTCCCCATTCCACAACAGATTGAAGGTCATTGTATTTCTTCAAGCATGTTAATATTTAGACTTTATTATGTTTCTCACGCTAACAACATCGGCTGGAACGCTAAAGGTTTTGGTTTCAATTTATGTTGATGGCACCAAGTTATTTTCTTTCAAACATTTGCCATCATGTTTTTGTATTAATAAATGCGAATTTTTGCATGATTTTAAATATATTTAAACGCGTTTTACGGTAAGCGGAATGAAAATATTTATTTACATGTTTGGAAAATGAGACGCTTCTTTTTAATTTCTCACAGATTTTTCTTTTCATTATCTTTGAAGACGATAAATATTTTTGACAAATATTTTTTTTTGACTGAAATCCCCCATGAACGAAGACAAAATTCAATGAAATAAATTTATACATTTCTTACGTAAATCTTTCACGATAAGGGAGGAATTCTAAGTACAGTTTTGAAAGAAACGTTTATTTGGGCTAATGTCAAGCTCCTAGGTTTCTTTTTTTTCTATCTTTTTTCCCAGTTATACGTAAATATTGCTTTAGATTCTGAAATTGAAAATTTTTATAGTCTAGCCTAACTTTAATAATGTTATTTTTCCTTAAATGAAATTATTACTCCTGTTCCCTTTAGATAATTTTCTTTTCTTTTTACTTTAAAAAAACTTCTCTCTTTTTCTATGATTAATTTTCCTTTACTTTCTTTTAATAAATGAGACGAATACATCTCTATATATTTTCTTTTCATTCATTCATCGATTAGATTATTGAATAATAATTTCAAACCAAAATTCTTAAGTTTTCGAATGCATGTGCCGTAATTTTATAAGAAAGTTTTCGTTACGCACTTACTGAATTCAAATATTTTAAAGAAAATTATGCCAACACAAAATAGACGTTTGTTTTAATACAAAATAGAACTTTTCGTAACTAATAAAATATAAATAATCATTAAATCTTGAGGAAACAAATATAAATTTCAATGACACTTTTTAAATAATCGACTAAAATACAAATTTTTCGGTATTTTTTTACATTAACTACTACTCGTTATTCGCATTCTAAATGTCGACTTTTATAAACTTTTGGGTATGCTGACAACGAATATTACAGTAAAATTTCGGGCTGATAAGTAGTTACGATATATGAAAACATTTGTTATTCAACGTAAAAGCTAATATAAGCTCTGGCAATCATTCTTTTCACAACCGATGATACGCAACGGCTTTCCGATTAAACACCTCAACACCTCCTTGTTAAGATCGACTTTCGGAATAAACACCCCACCCTCCCCATGTTAAGAACGGCTTTCAAAATAAGAATCTCCAGCCTCCCTATGTTCAGAACAGCTTTCGGAATAAACACTCCATTTTTCTATCGGGTGTGTGTGTGTGAAAAACATTTGCTAAGTACGCTGCTTCAATTACACATATTTGCATTACTAACTACTCGGTTGTGAAAACAGAATGGCTACCAGGGATTACATTAGTTTTTAAGAAGGATATCATATGTTTTCATATCTGATAAACGACTTATCAGCCCCAAATTTAACTGTGGCATTCGTTTTCAGCATACTCGAGAACCTACCCAAGTCGACATTTCCTATCCAAAAACCGCCAAGAGACTGAAAGCAATCAAGGTTGACACGAAAGCAATCATTCAAAGATGAACATAGGTTCTCTTGCCCATTATTTTTAAACGAAATTCAATAAAATTTGAATTTGCTAAAAAACAATACATTTTATAAAGTTTATGTAAATCACCCCGCCCCGGTAAAAGTGCGCAGCGGCTGTTGCCAAGTTATTACAATATTGTATGTATCATTTTAATCTTTTTACATCGTATTCGTAAATGATCACACACCAAAACTTTCCAATATTAATATTTAATTATGATATTACTATAAGTTAACTTTAGAATGGTAAAAATAGAGATACTTCTAACAAAACATTATAGACTGCAATAAGTGGTTTATATATATAAAAAATGATGCTGTCGTTGGGAATCGAACGTTTGATTCGGTCCTGAATTCTTTCTTTTCATTAAAAACTGATTTGGAAATCCGGCAGTTCTACAATACTGCATGGTGACCACATTTTTACTTTTCAGTTTTGAGAATATTATGATAAGAACATCAGTCTGTAGCACTTTTCCCAAATCACCTCTTTTCATTGGCACTAGTTCAATAATATTGAATAGAGATCTTCAATTACGCAAATTACAATGTGACTAGACGGTAAATTCTATTGGTGATCCGATGAAGATTTTCCCAGATATTGTTAAAAATTTCCGTAATGTTGAGTGGCTTCGTGAAAGAGCAATCTTGGCTTCTAGAAATGATGCTGTTTATATGATCGATTATAATCTTTTACAAGAGTTATCAATTCACTGATTGTGTTATTAATGACGATCAGGCAGTAAAATTTATTGTAGAATTCACTAAAACTGGCTCGAATGCCACATAATAACCTGATATTGAAGGAAGGGGCTCCAGTTAGATCATTAAGAAATATTGATCCCCCTTAACTGTGTAATGGCACACAGCAATAAAATCTTTGAAAACTATTGTTCTGGAAGCCATTATAATGACTGGAAAATTTAAAAGTTGAAACAGTGTTAATTTCTCGGATTCCCCTTATTTCCTCTGACATGCCATTTCAGTCCAAGCGTTTACAATTCCCAATAAAATGTAGTTTTTCAATTCCTATAAATAAAGTTCAAAAACAAAACCCCAAAGCTGTTGGACTTAATCTTCCGACACCTTGCTTTTCTCATGGCCAGTTGTATGTCGGTTGCTCACACATTGGAAGTCCTGAAAAACTTTATATTTGCACACCTGTCAGAGGTCACACCTAAAGTGTTGATTATGTAAAAGCTCCTAAAAAATAATGATAAAGCTACATTTACCAGTGTTCAGATATGCACTGGTGGAAACTCAATTGTAATTATTTCATGAACAGAATAGATTACTAATGACATCTTTATATGTGTTGTACAATAAATAGTTAAAACAAAAGAAGATTTCACAGTTTTTAGATATGCACTATGATACAAAATAATATACAAAATAATAATTGCAATTCTTACATCATATTTTCAAAGAAAATGTACTAAAAGGTAAAAAAAAATAAACCAGAAAAGAGAATTGGGGTTATAGGTTAGACTTCCATAAAATAAAACGCATCCCAGTCTGTTAAATCCAAGTTAGCTGATCAGCGGCTTGGTTCCCACCAGTTTTGGCAAATAACAAATAGGATCCTGAACAGAAGTGTGCGTTCTATCCCAACTATTATCAATGGACCAGAGGTAATCTCGTCAGCGTCAGACAAGGCCAAACTATTTGCAAAGAACTTTGCAGCTAATTCTACCCTATGCGACGAAGGCCATCAACTCCTCATATTTCCTCCTATAACACAGAACACGCTAGGTAACATACAAATATCCGTGCATGAGGTTGCCAAGCTAATCAAGAACCTAGATTCCAGTAAAGCAACTGGCCCTAATGGAATCCCAATTATAGTGTTAAAAAAGCTTCAACCAGAACTTGCTCCACTACTTACGAAACTATTTAAGCGCTGCCTTAAGGAAAAGTGCTTTCCGACTCCCTGGAAGACCTCATCAGTATGCCCTGTATTTCAGAATTCAGGTGATAAGTCATCTCCCTCTCAGTACAGACCAATAAGTCACCTGTGTGTTATGAGTAAGTTGCTGGAATCCATTTTAAATAGAGAAATAGTCAACCACCTCAGCAGAAATAACCTCCATAGTGACACACAATATGGTTTCCGCTCTGCAAGATATACCGCAGATGTGCTAACGGTTATATCTCACAGGATTAGTGAATCTCTTGACAAAGGCTTCCTTTCTAGGGCAATTGCTCTTGACATATCAAAGGCATTCGACAAGGGATGGCATAAGGGTCTACTTCACAAGATTTCCAGCTACGGTATAACTGGAAATGTTTTCTCAATCATTAAATCATTTCTCTCCGATAGGCTCATAAGAGTAGTGGTAGATCGGAGGCCTGCAATATAAATGCTGGAGTCCCTCAGAGGTCAATCCTGGGCCCAACTCTCTTCCTGATCTACATCAATGATCTCCGAAAACACATACTTAAATCATTCGTTGACATCTTTGCTGATGACACGACCATCTACGGCAACACATCAAAGGCTGTAAATGCCAAAGTTCTCTCTGATTCTCTCTGCTCTGATCTCGAGCGCGTGGTTCAGTGGGGGAAGACGTGGCTGGTTACTTTTAATGCATCCAAAACCAAACTCCTATCCTTACATCATCAACGCTCTGATCCCCATCTGGCATCAATTGTGATGGATTACTCTCGTCTGGGTGAGACCCCGTGTTTTGACAAGCTTCTGGGTTTGAACTTTACTCCTGATCTGAAATGGAACACGTACATCAAGTCTGTTGCCAAGGTCGCTGGAAAGATGGTGGGATCCTTCTACCGCTCCAGAAGATATCTCACTACTGATGCAATTCTCTATCTATATAAAAGCCAAGTACGTCCAAGGATGGAATACTGTCGCCATATCTGGGCAGGAGCTGCTAAAAACAGCCTATCCTGCCTTGACAGAGTACAAAATAGACTTTGTGGCTTAGTGGGGGATGCCCTTTTCTCTACCCTGCAACCTCTCTCCCACAGAAGAGACGTTGCGAGCCTATCCTTGTTTTATCGTTAATTCCATAGCAGGTGCTCGTCTGAACTCCAATCTCTGGTCTCCTTTCGCCAATCTTTCACGAAAAACACCCGTCTAGCTGAATCCACTGTGAAAAATTTCCCCCACTCTATATCTGTGCCTAAATTAAAACGTGATTTCCATGAACAAAGCTTCTTTCTTAGAACTGCACGCCTATGGAACTCTGTTCCGTCTGCCTGCTTCCCACCGGACTACAACTTGGATGTGTTCAAGTCCAACGTTAACAAATTCCCAATGAACCGCCCCTTAAGTAAAAACTTCATCAAATCTCCACACTAACGTAATGTGCTTGCAATAACCCTTATCCCTGAGTGGCTTCCGGGCCTTGATAAGTGGTGATCAATGTGTAAAAAAAAATCTTTTGCTCGTACCTCATGAGGGAAGTGAAAAAAGTCATTATGAATTAATGTTTCGTTTAATCAACAGAAGAATTATGTGTGAGGACGAAATATTCAAATATATAAAATATAACCTGGCAATGCCGAGTACTTCAGCTAGTATATATATATATATATATATATATATATATATATATATATGAAAGGCGTTACGAAAGTAAATTCTTCTATTTTCATTCCGCCTGAATAGATCAGAGGAGATTTGAAATTGCATTGTTATGATGTCTGAACTTATGCATTCAAGACTTAAAAGTCGTCGTTCATGACTGGCAATCTCACTGGAGTCGCTAGCAGGTGGACGATAATATAAACAGAAAACGAACTGGAAAACTGTTTTCAGAGCAATCGACCCAGGAATCCAATCACGCGAAGCCAATGATACTCTTTAACCAGTTTGCAGCCTTTCCCTGCGAATTACTCTCACGGCAGTCTTTGCTTGCCCGCAAATCGATCACCTGTGACAACATCACCGAAAGAGTAATGATTGACGAGGCAATAGCGACTTTTGTTAGACTTTATGATTGAGAGTTTAGATTAATGGATGGTGATATTTCAGCTCAAGCTAGTGTTGCAGACTCTGATGACAGTTTAATCCATCCGATAAAGAGAATCATTACACCGTTAAGATTAAAACTTGTCGATGTCCTGCCAGAATTACAAACAACGGTGAGTGGCGAAATTGTTATTGATGTGATCTCAGCAAACTGAGTTCAATTTCAATAACAGCTGTTAATGTTTTCACTAAATTGCATTGCAAATCTGTTCGACGATATTTTTGGTTAATACTTTGTAAGGTTAAAATACACAATATTTATGAGCCGTTCCATATAAGTTATCAAATTTACCAAATTTTCATTACTAATGATTACTATATTGTCCAATTTCTACTGTACACTTTTTAACCCTTATCCCTGAGTGGCCTCTTGGCCTTGATAATGTGGTAATGCCTGTGTAAAAAAGAAAAAAAAATATAAAACGTCCAGCATGCCCATTTTAAGAATTAAATAAGATCGTAATTATTTTAGCACAGTACGCATTCAGCATGATTGCCGTCTGTTTTCTTTGTCCAATAAAAAATGTAGTTATAAAGTTTTCATGTATTTAATCTAACAAAACAAATGAGATTAAAGACTCTTGGAAAACATCGGCTTCCATTCCTTTAATATTTAAACATTATTTATTTTCACATATTTAATATTACTCAGAAACAGATTAAAAAAACAACTTTCTTTTTCTTTTTTTTTTTTGCAAATATATCCTGCTAACACTTTACATCTTGCATTTTCAGATTCATACCGAATATTCGTTTGTACCATTAAAGAATATAATTTTGAACAAGATTAAAAAGAATAGGAGGTGCTTCTACAGAATTTGAACTTAATTAGATCGAGTTTTTGAAAACTAATCATAACTTTACTTTAAAATGTGTGTTTTTATAAGGAGGTCACCATTTATAAAGGCCCGAACGCCACTTGAGGAAAGGATTAATGAGTCTACGGTGGTCATCAGGACAACATCGTCGTAATGCTTAGTTGTGGAAATTATATATAATTTGATTATTAAATCCAAGAACTCGTTTACATTAGACTTGAAGATGACCATATTGTAGTTAGCTTGAAAGCAGACTAGCGGAACAGAGCTGCACAGGCAGACAGTTCCATGAAAAAAACTGTGTTCATGGAATCTCTGTTTAGATTTAGGTACAGATAGAGAGTGGAGAAAATGATCGATAATGGCTGTAGCTAGCCGAGTGTTTTAGCGAAGGTTTAGAAAAGGGGATCATAGATTTAAACTTAGACGGGGACTTGCCATGAAAATAACGATAGAGCAGAGACAAGCTCGCAACGTGCCTTCTGTTGGAAATAGACTGCAGGGAAGATAAAAAAGGCCACACCTTCTAGCTTTCGAAGCCGGTTTCGAACTATGTCGTACTCCATGTACTCCATGTTAGGATGTATTTGGCTTTTATACAGATAGAGGATTGCATCAGTAGTGAGATTTCTACTGGAGCAGTGGAATGATCCGAGCATTTTTCTGGTGATCTTGACAACCGATTTGGTGTACGTGTTCCATTAGAGATCAGGAGTGAAGGTCATTCCCATTAAACTTGTCAAAACAGGGTGCTTTTCCAAGAGGAGAGACAGTCATATCAACTAGGGCCAGATGGAGGTCAGAGCGTTGATGATGGAAAGATATAAACTTGGTTTTAAATGCATTAAAATTAACCAAACACCTTTTTCCTCATTGCACTACGTGCTCAATATCAAATTTAGAGAGAATTAGGGATCTTGGTCTTTGAAGTGTTATCATAGATGGTAATGTTGTCTGGATCAAGTCAACGAATGGTCTAAGAATGTGATTTGAGAGATCATTGATGAGTATCAGGAAGAAAGTGGAGTTCAGGATGGAAACCTGAGGGACGCCAGTGTTGATACTATGAACTTATTATTTCTGCCCATCGACTCTACTCTTATAAGCCTATCAGAGAGAAAGGATTGTATAATTGACAGGAGATTTACATCTATTTCGTAGCTGAAAATTAACTAACGTAGACTTTTATGCTATACACTCTAAAAAAAACGTTGATAGGTTAAAAGCAATTGCTCTAGAAATGAATCCTACACTACGAAAATCACTCTGTGATTTTAAAGTAACCACATCAGCTGTGGACTAGCAGAACGGAAACCATATTTCATGTAACAGTGTAGGTTATTTTTGCTGAGGTAAGTGACCACTTTTCTATGTATAACAATTTACGGATGACTAGGGCTATGAAAATAGAATATTATTTTCATTATTTTGACTCTTGAGTATATATGAGTTAATATCTTATATGTTTTTAGATAGAGTAATGTGGTCCTCAATTGATTAACTGTGTCTAATTGTGTCGGATATATAACCGAGAGTGAAACAATGAAAATAATATTCTCTTGTCATAGTACTACGAATAACACACAGTAGACTGATTTGTTTGTACTGAAAGGCAAATGACGGATGGCCAAAATATTTAAATATGGGGTAGACTGGTTAAATTTTCGAAGGTGTAGGAAAACATTGCACATTAAGACAGCGTGTAAACAGCTTTGTAAGTATAGGAGCTAATTCTGGCTAAAGTTGTTTGAGCACTATGATTGGGATGTCGTCATGGTCAGTTGCTTTACTAGAAGTAAGATATTTGATAAGTTTGGAAAATACACGCATAAAAATCTGTAAGTCGCACAGCATGTCTTCAGTCACAGGAGGAGTCAACCAAACCTAATCGCAAAGTGTATAATTTGATGCAAACTTAAAGAACATTCACTTTCAAATTATGTAGAACTAGTTATTTTCGGAGCCCAATTAAAAACAAGGGATGTGCTTCAACATAATTAGAACCTAATTAGATCGACTTTTTGAAAACTAAACGTGAACTCATGTTAGGATTACTTAACAGTTACAGTTGAAAAGAACACTGTGGTTCAAATTCAGTAGAAGTAGCTCTTTTTGAAACCAAATAAAAACGAGAGACTAGCTTCTTACAGAATTGGAACCTAAGCAGATCGACTTTTTAAAACTAAATTTTAATAAGTGTTCGTTTCCAGTTAGAGTTAAAAAGTGCATTCCAGTTCAAATTTAGGAGATATCCTTTCGTTTATAAGATTAAACTATGTATACGTACATGTTGTACAAGTAAAAATGCTTTCAATTAAATTATAATAATTATAAATTAACTAATCAAAATTCCATATGGAAAATTGGACTCTCCCTCTTTTATATTTTATTTAAAACTATTTTTAATGCCCTAAAAGCATACTTATCATAATGTTCTTTTAAAACGATTTACTGGAAAGAATATAGTATTAGTAAATACTATTAAAGACAACATCATGGACACCAGCAACTAAAACTTAATAAGTTAAATTTACAAAACGAAAAAAAGGAAATAATGACTTTTTAAAAGATTAAAATTATTTTAATTCCACTTCTAAATTCCACAATTTTCATTTTTTTTCTTGATTTACACCTTAATCTTATCAATTACAAACTGTCCTTTCAGATTGAAAAAAAAAATCTATTTATGATTTTGTTGTCGGATATCAGTATTTAATTATTACGTTTTACTAAATTGAACACGTACGTTGTGACCATCACCGATAAAAATATTAGGACTTCCCCACGTGACCGGTGGCGATTATTCTCGTTTAAAAAGAGCATTAGGGAAAAGCTGTTTATTTTTACTCCAGGCAACGCCGGCAAACGTTTTGTGCGTATATATATATATATATATATATATATATATATATATATATATATATATATATATGATAATTTTTTTTTAAACTGAAATAAAACATAAATAAAGGAAGGCTATGTACATCGGCGAAAAAAGTAACCCCTCCCTGTAGAAAAGTGCCCAGTTGAGAGTGAAGAAATATATGTAATAATTAAGTTTGTTTTTTTAAACTGAAATAAAAAATACATAAAGGAAGGCTATATATAGCCTTCCTTTATTTATTTTATTTCAGTTAAAAAAAAAACTTAATTATTTTTTTACGAATGAGTTACCACTTGTCACACAGATACACGATATATTGTCTGATAGCTTTATGGTGTCATTGTCCATTTCCTTAGATGTGAAACCCTGGTTGTTTTTATGATTACTATTCCCAGTTCACTTCTGATTACCCCTTCTCAT
>NC_136495.1:65830550-65850550 GCF_053919585.1 Euprymna scolopes | reverse complement strand
TAATTAAAACTAAATCATTACAGCTTTTGTGTCAATAAAAATAGCAGCAAATGCCGGTGCGATCGCAGGAAAAAAAATAGCCAAGTAGGCTAAAAAATGAAGATCTACCAAAAGTTAATTCCAAAAACAATTAAATGTAATTTGTCATATTTTGACGTTCGTTTTTTTTATGAAATTTTTAGGTGAAAGTACAGAATTGTTTCATAAAAATTAATTAATTTATCGTTATTTTATGTTCTAAATCTAATTCCCGCCCCCAACCCACTCCCCCCAAAAAACAAAAAAAATTGTTTTTGTCATGGTTTTCCCCCCACGAAAATATGCTAGATGTCTCGTTGAACGCTTGGTGGCCAAAATGTGGGTGCTCATTTTATGTTAAATTAATATGGAAATGTGATCCCCCACTCTAAAATGTTTATTTTCCTTCTTTCCAAAATTTCTTTCATATTATTTATAAAGGCTATTTAAACGTATTAGGCCCCAAAAAGTAGATCTTTATTTTGTTTAGGTGGGTAACATCGTCAAAAATTTACGGATTTCTGTACACCCGTTTATAGAATAATAAAAACAAACACATGCAATCTTTTCTTCAGTTTTCGTAAGTGTTTTTTTTAATATTAAAAAAAAACAATAAAAGGGAAACATTTTTCTATCTACTCGGAATTATTTTTTCGAGCTATAAATTTATTGAGATTACCAAATTATTTTATTAGGTTATAGTTTGTATTTTTTTGTTTATGTTCCGAAGGGGCAAATACCCCTCAAATAAAGATAAAAAAATCGATGTTAGAATAATAATTCCAAATAAATTTTATTAAATATGTTATCAATATAATTCTTGTTTAAAATTTATTAAATAACGATTTAAAATAGACCGTTTATAACAAGTCTCTCGCTAGAAACCTTAACTAAGATACTGCTATTTAATATAATCGATTTTTCTTAATGTAATATGCAAATAACATGATCTTTTAATTGTATCTACTTTGCAAGAATCATACTATATATAGAAATAAATGAGAGAGTAAAGTAAGGAACATTTTGTATATTAATCAAATTGTGAACAAACAAACAAACAGACAGGGATACGAATTTAATATATATATTACAGAAAGGAAAACATACATTTGTTTGACCACTACAACGCAGTCTGCTTTATATTCCTTTCTATAATTATTGGGTGTAGAATAAGTTCTAGCGGATTCTTGAATTTTGATTTCAAATAATGTATTTTCAAATAAATTTGCGTTATAATAACCACACTTATATATCATTTTAAAGAAGGTTTTGCACTCTAATTGTTGAAATTACAATCGTTTTAAAGCAAATATATCATGTATTCAGAACGTTGAATACAATATAAAAAAAAAGCAAATTCGTAAAATTTTCTCATTTCATATCAAGCTAAACCGAAAAGCTGCTAAAACAGCCCATGATATCAACGCAGCGTTTGACCTATGAACCCCTACTTAACGCAGAGCACAATGGTTGTTCAAGAAATGTCATGGCGGCGGCGAAATTCTTGAATATAATGAGCGTATTGATCGGCCATCGGATGTTGACAACGATCAATTAAGAACCTTAGTCGAAGTTAATCCACGCACAACAGTTCAAGAACTTGATTCTGAATAACACGTAACGTATACGACGATTTCCAACCACTTGAGTGAGATTGGAAAAAAAAACTTAAAAAATGGGTGCCTCACGAATCGAACGACATCAAAAAGAAACGCTGTTATGAAGTGTAATCTTCCCATCTTTTACGCTACAAGAACGACCCGTTTCTCAACCGGTTTGTTATTTGTGATGAAACGTGGATTTTTACGACGACCAGCGGCGCCCAGTTCAGTGGTTAAACTCCGACGAAGCTCCACAACACTTTCTGATGCCAGAGTTGCACTAAAAGAATACCATGTTGACTGTTTGGTGGTCTGCGATCGGTTTCATCCATCATAGTTTTTTGAATGCGGGCGAAACCATTACGATGTACTGTTATCAAGTACTGTCAATAAATGGATGAAGTGACAACAACACCCATCATTCGTTAACAGAAAACATCTAATTCTCCTCCACGACAATGCCCGACCGCACGTTTCTAAACCGACCCTGCAGAAATTGAACGAATTGGGCTACGAAACTCTGCCTCATCCGCCATACTTTCTAGCTCTACGACTATCATTGTTTCAAGCATCTCGACAATTTTCATCGTGAGAAATGCTTAAAAAACTAAGCGATATCAAAAACGCCCTCAGCGACTTCATCGACACCAGAAGTTTTTACATTACTGACATAAATACCTTTGTCTTGCGTTGGCAAATGTGTGTTGATTCTGATAGTTCTTGTTTCGATCTATAAAGTTTTGTTTGAGTCGAAATATGTTCATCTGAATTCACAGGTTAAAAACCACAAGAGCTGTCTTGTTAATCCGATAACTATTCTCGTATGTGAATAAATATTTCAATTTCCGAACTATATATTCTAACTTGTACTTTTAGGTAATATGAAAGTTTTCTACTCTGGTGCATTGATCTACAGTTTAGGATATTGTTATTTGCTTGGTAGGTTTCATTGTGATGAAAATAGTGCTGACATACAATGAGATGCATGGAAAACTAAAACTGTGACAAAGATTTTGGAGCATATATTTAACAAACAAAGAAATCGTTCAGATTTCAATTCGATAATTAACAAGTGAAGCATGTATGGTCCCCCGTGAGTGCACAGTGAACGAAGCATAAAAAATGACAAAGTTAAGCATTTGCACCTCCGCCTCATTTAGCCCCGAAAGTCACCACGTGAAAATGAACAAACGGTGCATTTTTAGGCCTAACCATATGTAAATTTGAGTTCTGCACCATGCAAAAAACGAACTAAGTTCATCATTTGCCCCCAACACTAAGCCCCCAAAATCCCATATTTAAATTTGAGTTCAGCATCGTGCAAAACTGCTAAATAGACATACACAGAAAATTTTGGACAAATATGGTAAAATAATCCCCAAAATCGGGCGTTTTAGTAGCCCTAAAAGAGCCCCTGGGGCACGCCCAAGAGTTATCGCGAAGTATAGACAAACAAAATTATATAGAAATCAATAATTTACAACATTTTAGAAAGTTTTATAAAAATCCAAGGCATCAGTTTTGTTAATAAACACAAAAGTTTCAACTTTACCCATTTAAACCCGAAAGGCACTTCTTGGGTGGGCAACCGGAGTTTCCCGGAAAATTCGTCCGGTTACTTATTTTATTCATATCATGCTTAATGTTTGTACAAAATTTCAAAAATTTCCAAGGCAGGGTTATTTAGAAAAGTACGGAGAGACGAACGAACAAGAGTGAATTTACAGGTTCACCCTCCTTTTGTTGGATGGGGGGGCAATAATGAAAAAATCGTAACCAATATTTACGTAGATCGTGAAGGCAGGACTTAAATAATGTCAATCAGGCAATAGAAACTGTTTCAAGGTTTTTAACATCTAACATTGGCTAGCTTACTCAACTTTGATAAAAATTAGTATCGAATTGGAGATGCGCTATAACTACTTAAAAAATGTTTATCTTGTATTTGTCTCTATTTTTATTTTAAATCATTCACTGCAATAAAGTCAAACATTGTATTAGATACGAAAAACAGCAAACAGAAATACATTGAAACTCGACCAAAATAAAAAGAAACGAAATATTTTCGTAAAGTGATGTTTTTTCTCCATGCCCATTTTGCCATAAAGAAAACTTAAAGAAAACACCAATTGCTTCTAAGCAAGCAACAGTGGCCAGAAATTTGCATTCGAAATCATTGATTAGAATCAAAAGATTCATAACGGAATTAAAGCGAGTTTGAAAACTTGATAGTGAATAAGTTCTCCTGGGTTTAACAGTGTAATTAAATAGCCATTACTCAAACGATTTTAGTCGCAAGAAAATGACGCGACTGAATAGCCGGGATAGCGATATAGTTTGCGCATGGCAAAAGTTATTGTGCATTTTAATTAACAACTTTATTGCTAGTAAACAGTGTCAAATTAAAAGAGAGTATTAAATGCTGTCTTCTGCATTAAAAGTGAAATTTAAGATGGACGGAATTGATTAATTGCCTGGTCATTTGTTTCTAATTAATAATTCTAATATGCAAATTAAATAGAGTTAGAATCACTGTTCTTGATTCTGGCTTTTCCTCTATGCAAACCAACACATTTTCATGGTTCATGTCACCTTCACTTGTTAACTATCGTAAGACTTTCTTTTTGTTCATTCCTCTACTTCTTATCGACACAAGATACTTAATTGCATTATTGTTTGTACATTTTTATGCATAATTTATTTACGAACGCCTGCATCGTTTTCTTTTTTTAAATATTTACTTAATATTTGGATGTGTTCAAGTCCAATGTAAACAAATTCCTAATGAACCGCCCCCTTACGTAAACACTTCATCAAATCTCCACACTAACGTAATGCACTTGCAATAATCCTTATCGCTGAGTGGCTTCCGGGCCTTGATAAGTGGTGATCACTGTGTAAAAAAAAAAAAAAAAAGTATGACACAATGTTCGACGTTTATGAACTCAGAAAGCAGATGTTGCCACACCCCCTTCCCCGACAAAAGGTGGTGGACCTGTAAATTCACCCTTGTTTGTTCGTCTGTTACTTCGTTCGCCTGTCCGCACTTTTCTCAATAACTACGCCTTGGAATTTTTTGAAATTGTGCACAAACATTAAACATAATATGACTGAAAAAGTAACAGAACGGATTTTTCGAGAAAACTCCGATTACCCCCTAGGGGCGCTTTTCGGGTTAAAATGGGTAAAATTGACACTTTTGTGTTTATTAAAAAAATTGATGCCTTGAATTTTTCTAAAACTTTCTGAAAAGTTGTAACTAACTGATTTCTATATATATATATTTTGTCTATAGTTCGCAATAACTCTTGTCTGTGCCCTAGAGGCTCTTTGAGGGCTAATAAAAACACTCCATTTTTTGGGACTATTTTACCATATTTGTCCAAAATTTTCTCTGTATGTCTATTTAGGAGTTTTTCCTTTTGCCGAATTCAAATTTAATTATTTAAGGCCTTGGGGAATTATTGGGCTAAATGGTGGGACAAATGATGGACTTAGTCATTTATTTATTTTTTTTTTTGCACGAGGACAAACTTAAATTTACTTATATTATGGCCTAAACTGCACCATTTGTTCATTTTCATCAGGATTTAACGCCCTCTGAGGACTTTTGAGGCTAAATGGGGCGGTATAAATGCTGAACATATTCATTTTTTATGCCTCGTTCACTGTGCACTCAAGGGGGACCATGAATGCGTCACTTGTTCTTTGTGTAATTTTTCTTGTAAGTCGAATGCATTTAAGACGAATGATTTACCAGGTTTCAAGGTTCAGATTATGTAAGGCATGTGTACAAACGGAAATTAGCAAACTGTAACCATGAATTGAGTGTGAGAAACAACTGAGAAGGAAAGATTTGCTGTTGACATTTGGCGTGGATGATTGTTGGAAGATTTTTTTTATAGTCATAAAGGCATATGCGTAAACCGTATCGTTTCTATTATAATAGGTGCTCAATTGAGCTCTAATTTATAGTCCCTTCTGGTAAAACGTTCGCAACAAATACTTATCTGGCAACAATCACTGCCAACAACCTCCCTGACTCTTTATCTGTGCATAAAACTCAACGAAAATTCCATGACCAGAGTTTCTTTCATAGAACTGTCTGTGGAACACAATACCGTGTGACTGTTATCGCCTGGCTGTAACATGTTTATATTTAAATCTTATGTGAATAAGTTTCCTAATTAGTCGTCCTCTTAAATAATCCACCATGACTGATCATTCCAACATAACTGATCATTCCACCATAATTGATCATATTTCCTTATCTGCGTAGCACTTATACTAGATATTTATTACAGGATACTTATTCTAGAATGATATCGGGGGATTCATAAGTGGTGATTCTCCAAATAAAATATCACGAGTACATTTGAGAAGTATTATTACCACACAAGCTGAAAAGCCAGGACATATAAAACCAACAGTAAGTCATTTGATATGCCAGGGGTGTGTTCTAAATGAGTATTTCTATTTAAAACAGAACTAAACCATGAAGCTGAACTTTTTCATGTTAAACTTAAGTTGAAGCCATTATAACTGAACAAGCAAAAAAGAAAAGTTCCAGGCATATGAAATCAACAGTAGGGTATATGACATGACAAGGGTTCCTTCAAAATGAATGTTTCAGTTTAAAACACAATTGAAGCATAATACTTGACTTCTACGTTTTAAACTTTAATTCAACCAATTATATATATAAAAATAATTTCATAAAATCAACAGTAGGATGTCTATAGTGTAATATAGAGCCAGTGTAGAGAGGTATGTTAGCTTCCTCCCTGTGCACCGCGATGGGTTCCCAGCTAGAGCAGGCAATCAATCGAGTTGATAAAAAAATTATCGATTTCACCAATTTCTATAACAATAAAAAATATGGCAGCGTGAAACATTTGTTAACCATCATTCAATTCCGGACAACGTCGGATCTTCCTAGTTGTAATAAGTCAAATAATGCTAAAATTCAATTTGCTTATTACCCACATTATGTTACTAGATTAGAATTTCTACAAATATTAGATGTTTTTCTGTCTTCTTGCAAAACACAATTATGTTCAGAAAAGCCAAAAAATAAAACAAAACAAAAAAAAAACAACAAAAAAACAACAACAAAAACAGCAATTTTTCATTTAGAAACACTATGAATAAATATTTGAAGATATAAAGAAACCGTAGCTTTAAAACTTTTACCAAATCGGATGAGCCCAAAGTAGTTGATATACCGTAAACGAAACAATTTAACAAAACTCTCATTTAGAACACACTCCTGGCATATCAAATGACTTACTGCTGGTTTTATACGTCCTGGCTTTTCGGCTTGTGTGCTAATAACACTTCTCAAATGTACTTGTGATATTTTATTTGGAGAATCACCACTTATGAAGGCCCGAGATCATTCTAGGATAAGTATCCTGTAATAAATATCTAGTATAAGTGCTACGCAGATAAGGAAATATGATCAGTTATGGTGGAACTTGGGCAAGGCTTGATTATTTAAGAGGGCGACTCATTAGGAAACGTATTCACATAAGATTTGAAGATGAACATGTTATAGTCAGGCGATAACAGTCACGCGGTATCGTGTTCCACAGACAGTTCTACGAAAGAACCTCTGGTCATGGAATTTTCGTTGAGTTTTATGCACAGATAAAGAGTCAGGGAGGTTGTTGGCGGGTAAATATTTGAAGATAAAAATAAGGTAAAGCATACGTTTTTCCAAATTAATCGATTGAGCATTAAATAATCCGAAAAGGGTTGATATGCCGTAAAACAAACAACCGCAGATCTTTATTGCTAGTATAAATACTAAAGCCAGATACGCAATGGCAATAAATAAGTAAGTACCCATATTTTCTTTGTAATTCTAATTCTGATAACATCTAATACGCGTTTTCGATATTTATTCTCAGCCATTTTGTTTTAACGAGGTTCACGACTAATAAAGCAGCGACATAAAACTGGTTCGCTAAATCTTTGAATACCAATCGGAGATTGCTTCTTTTAATGCAAGTCATAAATTCTTGTAATCGTAAATACGGTAAAATTAATAAATGATGTCAAGTTGCGAGATTGTAAACCTTTCTAAAAATGTGAAACGAAAATTATTTATTTCCTCTGCGTTTTCCCATAAACAATGCAGAATCCTCGTTTCTCAGCCAACGCGTTGCTCTCTCAGTATTAATTAATCAATGTACAAATCGCTCCTTCAACCACCAAAAATTACCTTGTTCTTTATGTTGTTCGAAGCGATTGAGACAATTAAATAATCTGAAAAATTATACATAAAATGAAATTATACATAAAATGAACTCGAAATAAATAAAATATGTTTGATTGTTATTGGATTAGACTAATTATTAGACGTAAATAGCATATCTGAACATCATACTAAACATAATCACGTTAAAAACCAAGCATACAACAGAATTAATTACATTGGATTATAGAAGTTTGTAAACTTTATTTTAATTTATTTAGAATTATTATCAGCGTCTATTACGATTGGTGTGCAGGTTTTTTTCTGGGGCTGTTATGCATATCACATGGATGAAAATATATTCAATGGACACAGACATGCGATTTTGTTTCAGTCACATCTTTCAGAAAATAAATAGTTGCATACCACGATTTGTGAACTAAAAATGTCTTAACACTAAGTATTAACCAACTGAAAATGCCAGATCGCTCTTTTCGTCAGTTTGTATTAAACGAATACTTTCGACGCATTTCATAATTGTAATACGAACATACTATATATGTTATAGCTTTTTACTAGCGGCACACACACACACACATGTATATATATATATATATATATATATATATATGTATATATGTATATATATATATATATATATATATATATATACTAGTATGGCTACCCGGCGTTTCTCGGATGGGGAGAGGTGGTATACTAGGGCTATTGAGCAACCAACCCTCAGAAAAAAAAATCAGAACAACTTTTGTTTTACCAATCTTTCTTCATTGGGTGGGCCATCTAAGGCTTGATTAATTCTTCTCCAATGGATTTTTTGCTTTGCTATTTGAAGTTTTATCAAGCAAGACTCCAGAGAAAGGAAACGGCCATGTTAAACAATATTAGCAGATTAAAGACTGCGGTGTCATGATACAAAACAATGATTGCCAACTCCCATTTTCAAATACACCTGCCATGATAGCTATAATGTCGCTAAACTCAGAGAGAATTTTGCTAAAATTAAAAAAATAAACTAATCAAAATATTACAAATATAGATACACTAGACTACCCGTGACCCTTTGGATCATATGTTATATTAACTATGGAAATAATGTATGAGCGTGACACTTGTGTCGTAAAGAAAATAGTTTTTTGTGACATAACAGAAACATTTCTATGAAAGTATATTAAAATGAAAAAATAATATGGATCGATTTCTATGAGTCGTTCCAAAAATAATTGTTTATTTTTGAAAATAAAACAAAAACTTACGGCCATTTAATTATAAATGGTTTGCCATACTTATAGGTAAATGTGCACTGAACAGATACCATAACACTAAAAGTTAAATTCGAATTATGATATATCTTTTAATTTAAAGGCGAAAAAAAAAACAAGTTGGACGCCGAAAACGTACACAGTATAACAATACGGTTTAATTATTTATTTGTAATGCAATTTTAGCAAAAAAAAAAAAAAAATATCGGGGTTAGTTGGTAGTGTAGAAGAAAATGTATGAACGTTTTTTTAAGAAAGGTATATTAAAAAATGGAGAATAAATTAAAAAAAAATGAAGGCGGTGGTTAAATCGCCGTTTAAAATGCTCTTATGGTTGTCAACGGGTTAAAGAAGATTTATTTGTAAGGAAATTGCGTTGAAATAACTTAAACGTAATACGGAAATGTATGATGCATGAAAAATGCAGAAAGTATTAACAATTGTTTATTGGATAATTTAAACGCGAAAAAAAAATTGGGACGCTGAAAACGTACACAGTAAAACAATACGTTTTATTGTCACGTTGATTATTTATTTATGTACGCATGCCAACCGGAAGTCGTAAACCGGATGCTGGGTTAGAACACCCGTTACAAGGTCATTTGAGTTTTATGATTACATATATATATATAGAGAGAGAGAGAGAGTGGTGGCGGATGTCTATTTAAATAGACATTCCGACGAGTTATTTGCGGGCGTCCCTTCTGCGGTCGAGTGGGAGACCTACCGACTGTCAACATGACGGTTCTAGGTTCAATCCTTGGCTTGGGAGAGATGCTTGTCTAGCGGCACTGATGAGTTGTGATACAGCGAAACAGGACTCTATGTCTCTATGTATATATATATTGTTACACTCTACTAACCTTTTCAACGCTTTGATTAGATTGGGGAACAAATGTTTACCTTTGGAATTTTATCTAGTCTTCTACAATAGATTTAGACTATTTGTGCACTGTTGAATCATGAAATGGCATCCACTTCTCTTCGTTATGTTAGGTTTTTGTGCTAAGTTAATTAAAAAAAAATCACCTATTGTGACAAAATAGCTTTCATTTTTGTGGCATTATCAGATAATTTTTGTCAGCACATATCATCTTAAACATGTTTTTAAGAGGAGAATGTTTTGCTTACAACATATATTGATTACCCGATAGAAACAGCGATTACTGTAAATTGAATCGTGGGCATTGTTAAAGTTAAGTACACGTAAATTGCTTGTTTTTTCACAAATGTTCAAAATTAACAGCTTACAATTCCATTTCGTCGAACTCCTTGAATACCTAGAAGCAGGAAGGTCCTTTTTTCATATTCCTACAATAGTCAGTCATCATGACTGCGTCCCAACAACCCTGATATCTGGTCTTCATTTCTTTCAGGTCCTGATAGAATCTCTTCCTGCATATCACTCATTGAACCCAGGTTCTCAGGAAAACGGGTTATATGTGAAAATAAGTAGTGCATTTTTACGCTCATTTTGCAGCTCAGGTTTCTGAAAACAGTCAGCATGTCGTTGACAAGTTCTGCGTAGTTTCTGACCTTGTTATCATCGAGAAAGGTCTTCACTTCCAGAACAAATGCCTTTCAATTGTCTAGTTCGACTTCGTCCACTGAGTTTTCGAACTCTGGATTTCTGATGAGTTGCTGGATCTGAGGACAGTCACAAGTGTCAGCTTTCAACTTCTCCATGATCAATCTTGAAAAACCTGGTACAAGTAAGTCAAGCAGTCACCATCCTTGTCCAGAACCTCGATTAACTGCTTGATGAAACCTAGCGTGTTGTGCAGAAGTGGGAAGAGTATTCTGTTTCTGTCTACCAGAGAATCGTTGATCACGTGCCTTTCTTTGCACGACAAAAATTCTTCCTGCACAAGCCAGTCCTTCTTCGTGTACGCTGAGCAATATTATTTGGAAAATTTCACTGCTTTATGAATTTAAACTGAGCATTTGTTGATATAATCACCCATAACTATTGGACTTAAAATAATAATTTTACCTCGTACAGCCTCTTCTAAAATGCTCCACATATGCGTACATATGAACAAAAATGAAAAGAAAATTACATGTGTTTATAGCTCAAAAACTTGACCGGATTGAGCAAAACCAATGTGATTTTTTGATTCAGCGTATACGCTTCGTATTAAATCAGCTGAAAAAGGTGCAGACGACAAATTTTTGTTGACCAGTGTTTAAACAAGTACAAAATAGATGACACAAAACTTATAACTAACACAAGATCACAACTAAACTTGTCAATAATAGTAACATGCATGTATATTTCTGCAGAAAATTGTTACCACCAGTCGAAATTTAACTTTCGCGATCGTTTAACGTCTTTTATCAGAAGATAAGACAGCGAATTTTTTTTATTGCAGTTTCTTATAATATACGTCAATCGGTTTAAGGAATCAATTCATAGTTTAAAATCCTATGAGCCATAATAAAAAAATATACTTATGCTAGAACTCATTTTGCTTTCCTATAAAATAAATCCGAAATTCTACGAATAAAACTTGGTAAAATAATATACGACAAATAACGAATAAATTATTTAATAAAATTTAAAATATCCACTAGGATGCTTTTCGATTTCCAAGAAAGTCACATCTTAATCAATTCTACATTTTAAATCATCACATTACATTGACACAAATATTATTTAACCTACAAAAAGAACGGGTCTAGGGCAGCTAGTCAGAGATGGTAAGATGTATTTAATTATGGGGTTCTCTTCATTTTATCAGTATTGCATATTTTATTATATGTGGTTGTAAGCTAGTTCTAGCTAATAGTGAGAAACAATGCTACAACTTGGAAAACACCCGCTATGATTGGTACTGACTAATGTCCAAAGGTCGAATATTCGAATATATTATGCACACTTATGTCTGCGGATGACTATATATATATATATATATATATATATATATATATATATATATATATATATATGTATATATATAAAGCTGAAGGTCTGTGTGTGTCTGGTCACGAATAGGCCACCTTCGTGGCCTTCGGGCCAAGATCAAAGTGTAATTGCCGATGATGTCACGGTCTTCGTGTCGAGCTTCAGAGACATCGAGATCGTGTCGGAGGCGCTTGCACAGTATGAAAGAATCACGGGAGCCAAGATAAACCGCAGTAAGTCTGTCTGACTGCGGTTGAGCGCCTGGAGTAGTAACGCAAATTTCCCGGCGCCCTTCAGCTAGACGGATGGCCCGGTTCGGATCCTTGGTGTGTGGTTCGGACCAGGTTTCCAGCTTGATAAGAATTGGTCGGATGTACGGTCAAAGGTGGAGGATTCGGTCAACGTGTGGCTTCCTAGGAAACTTTCCTTGAAGGGTAGAGCTGAGGCGTGCGCTACATACGTCTTCCCTCTCATCCTTTACCGACTGGCTGTACTTTCCCTGCCTTCCCAACACCTAAAAGCTCTCGTCAAACTCTTTTCCTCCCTCCTTTGGGACAGAGGAAGGCACTGGGTGAGCAGACAGGTCTGCTTCCAACGTCCGTGTGAGGGAGGTTTGGGAATGCCAGAAGTGTCATCGAGACGCCAGAGAGGCTGGCCTTCCTGAGCCACCACCTTCGAGAAGATCACCCATGCCACCCCGCGATTACTGCCG
Organism: Euprymna scolopes; assembly: GCF_053919585.1. NCBI lineage: Eukaryota > Metazoa > Mollusca > Cephalopoda > Sepiida > Sepiolidae > Euprymna > Euprymna scolopes. The sequence goes on along the minus strand of NC_136495.1, from coordinate 65,837,835 downwards.
CCTTCCCCGACCTAATTCTCGACCCCGCTATCGAGAGTCGTCGCAGCCCGCGGGGAGACTCATCCTTCCTGAAAGAGTGCCGAGCCTCGCTAAAACGACTACCAAGGTCCAGCGACCATGTGACTGCTACCCGTAGGAAACTCCACAGGGATCTAGTAAGGGGGTCGCCGACGACCCGCTATGCGCACGTTTGGGTTGGCAGCAGAGTGAGATCCGCTCCACGTGGAGTTGGGCGCCAGTTTCGAGTCATCTGAACAATTCGGAGTTCTCTCTAACCTGGCGATTGGTCTGAAATGCACTTCCACTTAACAACATACAATGCAGTTCTGGGTTTTTGGAGTCTCCTGCTTGTCCCCGTTGCAGGACAATGGCCGTGGAAACCACTGATCATGCTTTCTTCGATTGCCGTGAACTCCGCCAGTACTGGTCGTATGTCAGCGAGGTGACGGCTCGCATCGATCCCGAACATCCTCGCCCAATTAACATATCCAATGTCGTTGACAACGTGAGACTGCCGTGGGACCAAGAAAGACAAATGGTCTACATTACGGTCTTGGTCGTGGCAAGAATGGCGATTTGAACGTGGTGTCTGCAGGGTGGCCGGGAAGTGCTGCCTGTTTCTGATCAGGATCTGATCGCTTTCTTTAAACACTAACTACAGGTGAAGATCAGATGTGATAGAAGAAGGCTGCATCGTGCGGCATTTGACAGAAGATGGATACATGTAGCAAGTATGTGTGTACGAAAAGGTGCCAAGTTTGAATACGTGTTCCCCGCCTAGGTGTGGAACTGGCAGTTCCGTCAAGCATAATCCATTTTCAGCCTCTTAGCTAGTCGAGTAAATGTTTCATCCCTCCCCAAGTAGGAAGCCTCCAAGATCCCCATCCCCTCCTATCTGCAATTTTTTTCTTCTCACCCCTCACTCTAAATTTCACCCATCTTGGAGGGAAAGAAATCAATCACTAAATCCCCATCCCTCACCAACAAAATTTTCTTTTCTCCATTTCGTCCCATCTATAGAGAATTCCCACTTAGAGACCGGCCTTCAGGAGCTCATGTTCCTTTACAAACCAAGTGAAATAGACGGTCTATCAACTAGACGAGGTTGGGAGAGTCCTACTAACCACTTTTTCCCCGCCCTCAACACAAATGAATTATCGTATCATCACTGTTATCTTTTTTGCGTTTAACGGAAATAAACAAAATGTTTTAAACAATTGGGTGCCAAGTAGGACGTCCCCAAGTACGAAAGGGCGAATGCGGTATTATGGTGAAAGAAGATTCTAGCTAAAAGAAACTTTTGTTTAGTTCTAGAGTGACAAGGATGACCAACGATCCCCATCTGCTCCCCCTTTTTGAGTTGGCTTTATGCTAAGTTTTTTGTTCATGTTCTTTTTTGTCTGAATAAAAGATTTAATATCTCAAAGTGTAGTATCTCTTCCGGCAGATACTGCAAGCAAAGACCATATGTGGGGGCGACCCCACATATAAGACCTTGGTCAATGTAGGGGCAACCCTTCATACGAATTGTCACTATCCAGTTCCCCTACTCCCCGGGGAGTTGGTCCCCGTTTCCCCTTCACTCCGCACATTAAAAATCGACCTTGTGCCTAATTTGCTCGGTGAGGGAGCAAATAAATACCTGGTCACGAATAGGCTCCAATATGGTTGACTATTATAGAAAACTGATCACATATAATGATAGAAGATGTGTCAAGACACGGGAATGGGTATGTTTGATCAGGCATAATGATGATTCATTAAAATTGTGGGGTCTGCGTACTCGCCTGGTCCACAAAGTTTACAAGTGTTTTTGATATAGATATACATAATAATACTTTGATAAGTATGTTTTAACTTAAATAGGGGTCGTATAATAAAATTGTGGGGTCTGCATTTTCGCCTGCCATCCATGGAATGGAAATAGGCACAAACTTTAATAAAGACTTTTCATATCTATATACATTTCTATCTGCGTAAGTTTGATAATTATGTTTCAGTTTGAAGAAATATGGTATAATAAAATTATGGGGTGTACGTTCGCGCCTGACCTCCATAGAATGGAAATATGTCACAAAGTTCAACAAAGTTTTTTTAAATATAGATCCACAGAATATTGTGATAAGTGTTTCATTGTGAACAGGTCTGGTATAATAAATTATGGGGTTTATCTATTTTATTTTTACTTTCATCATATTTTGCTTTGGTTTTGATACCCCTAAATTCGAAGCTATCTCTTTACAACCCTTCCTTTTCATAACCTATCATACTTTCATAAATCAGAGTCCATTTTCTGTAGGCTGTTTTTGAACCCAGTCAACGACGGGTACTTTTACTAGTATATATATATATATATATATATATATATATATATATATATATATATATATATTTATTTATTTATTTATTTATTTATTTATTTAAGCAAATCTGATTGAACAGAACAGAGTTATTATTTTTTCCGATCTTTCTGGATATGTTTTCCATTTTCCACCCCCAACACTTTATATATATATATATATATATATATATATATATATATATATATATAGAGAGAGAGAGAGAGAGAGAGAGAGAGAGGGGAGAGGGTGTAACGATGAAATTGTCGCCCTAGAAAAGATGACATCATTTCATTTCCGTTTGATGTAAACCGGTTTTTCTTTTTTTTTTTCTTTTTGTTGCAGACCATCTACTAGTTGACTAGTTGTGTCTAAATCCAAAAAGCGATAGTAGCCTTCTATCACGCGTCACACAATGTTTAACGAGCGAGATCGGAGATGCGCTGCTGTACAATTCATGATCTCTACCGATCTAAGTTATGACAACAGAACCTTTGCCAGCAATCGCTAAATGCATCGCCGGATTGCCACGAATAACGGAGACGTAACGAGGGTGATCATACCAAAGTTTACTCGGTCTCGGTTATGGGTTTTAATGTTGTTTCCATCTACGGAGCTGCCGCCGGCGCTTGTGGAAAAGGCATGCTCCCAGTTCCGGGCCCGTATCGAGTATGTGATTGAAGCTGATAGCTGCTACATTGAATAGATGTCAATACTGCATAATCAAGTTACTTAAATTGATTTTTTCAATAAAAGTTTAAAAATAAAACTGTAGTATTCTTTTTATGAGGGGGACAAATTTATCGTTCCATCCCGTTATTTCATGTATCGGCATACAACATTAAAACAAGATATAATATTTAGGTATTTCAGTATGTACTTCAACAGTGTTCAATATATGATTAGGTCTGGGTAGTAAGTTATGAAAATATGTTTATCGCAACTGAGTCACACATAGGTTTCCCTATAAATAATTGTCCCCACCATGATGCATACGCAGATCCGAAGCGGAAACCTTTGTTTATATTATTTGCCATTTGAAAAAAAAAAAAAAAGAAAAACGAATTTATGATAAATTTTCTAAAACAGTTCAAGCAATCAAAACAACGAGAATATTGTTAGCGCATAATCGTTTCTAAGACAAACGGATGTACTTATTTATAACATAACGATTTGAAGTTGAAGAAAAGAGCAGCAGTCTTGTTATTTTCAGTTATATATATATATGTATATATATATATATATATATATATATATATATATATATATATATATATATATATATATATTAGTATAGTAGCCCGATGTTCATTTCGAACGCGCCCCCGTCATAGCTATGAACCTACGGTTGATTTTATATGTCGGTACTTTGGGTTTTTATGATAATAACACTTCTCAAATGCACTTGTGGTGTTAGGCTGTATAAGGTGTTAACGTCGGTCCAAGTTGTCCTGTTCTTTTCTTCATCGGATTTTCCCATTATTTATAATCGATACTTATCGAAAACATTTCGATACAAAACCTATTTAAGAACACTGCCAGGCACATGACGTTCTTTCGTGTGACATTTTATAAAAATCGGCCCAGCTGTTTTCATAATAATTCCACGCGCAGGAATCCTTACAGTAGGTATCCATAGTCTGTCAAGACTGAAGGAAGCTACCTATCATGTATGTATGCGTGTTTTTTTTGTTCAAGTATTATTTTCCACCGGTATTAAGTTGTTCATTTGAAAAGACTGTCATGAATAGGTATTTTTCCTTAAATCAATAACGCGAGAGAAACGAAACTCAATTATTACTTATTCTAACCATAGGACATTGCTATTATAGATAGGAACTAAGAAGATGATTTCAAGTGTCCATAACATTGTAGGCCAGAAGGATGCCAATGAATTAATAATAATCATTATCAATCCTCCCCCCTCTCCCCTTACCGCTGAGATTCTCTATCCCTTCTCTCTTTCTCCGCCTTTTTCTCTCTTTCGTTTACCATTTTAAAGAAAAGAATGTTTTATAAAACGTTATTGGTCATTTTTGCTAGTTAATTTTTTCATTTATGAAAATTCCATCTTTATATTAATATCCAGTGTTGTGCACCTTGACAGTTTAAACCTTTTTTGAAACCTATTGATTAATAATTGTACATGATGTAAGCATGGATTATAACGTTTTGCAGCGTCATAATCATAGAAATGTCCTCGACGTTTTGTAGTTATATATGGTAATCCTTTTATTATATATACAAGGGACGTTCCAAAAGTAATGTCATCCGCCCAAATGGATCAAACTGCACTGTCATGATGATTGAACTTATGTATTTATTATCTGAAAGTTTCATCTCTTTGTTTCAGATATTGAAGGTGTGAGACTCTAAGAAAGCAAGCCCTATCATGGGCGTGTGTCAGAAACACGGATGTATCATTGAATTCTTGATAAATGTGCATTGACTATATTGGAAAATAAATTCAATAAAAATAAAAAGTCGCTCGTCCTAATGGTATTATTCCTATCTTCATAGCTCTTTAACTTTTCGAGTTAAAAATATAAGTTTTTTTTTTTACATTTAGAACAACACTCGTATGACGCAGCGCGCTACCGATACAGTTACACAGCCATCGTTCATTGCTGGCAAAAGTGCATTAGGAATCGTGATAAATATGTAGCAAAATGGATTCTGGAGCGCTCGGTTGTATGTTACCACAATCGTATACGTAGCTCATAATTTTTTGTAGTAAAAAAATAAGAGGTTTGTGAAAATATATTCTTTTGCATATATTTTTCTATTCCTTATCGTTATTGATGAAATATGATGTTTATTAACATATAACCACAGAAAATAAATAAATACTTTTGCTAGATTACAAAATCTGATATTTTATCCAACTAATCATTCATTTATTTAGACAAACAAACAAAATAAAAAACTTCGCTAAATTTACAGGTCGGTTTCTATATCAATACTTAAGATTTTCATTTGAAGACTGAGCAGGAAATTAACAAAATCTCAAATAGAAAAAATGAATAGCGATGTAACAGCGATCGAAACAACTCACATACAAGGTGAATTAGAGGAAACGGATATTTTTTTTAGAACGCTCCTTTCTCTTCTTGAGTAAAGGATGGGGAGAGAGAAAGGTAACCTTTAAATCTGCTTAAGATGCCCTTTAGTTTGTATCCACAGAGTTTTATTTTCCCTTAAAAACATCTGTTTCCGTGACTCACCCTGTAGAACCCATTTTTATTTGTAAGATAATTTAATCGATATGGTGTGATACACTTTTCATTCATGACAGAAGGTAGCTAATTAATAAAGACTAATTAAAGAAAACTGTTCCATCATTCATTTCTCTCTCTCTCTAAATTCGTCTGCGTAACATTGATTTTTATTCATATTCATCGATTACACTATTTAAATCAGCATTTCTGTTTTGTTAATATAAGGTTATTGGAGGCTTCGCCCTCTCGTTGACATGTACTAATACCGTCACCCATTACACAGAGACAATTCATTTTGTAAAATTCAAATGATTCGGCCCACTGCTTGATAAATATAATACGGCTGTACATGATAGCACAAATAATTTACATTTTCTAACAGAAACATTCATTCGGTGTCAAATTAGAAAGGTTCGCGGACATTATGTTTAACTATTTATTTAACATAGACAAAACACTGTTCCTGTTTATTTTTCTGTTTACCCTCTCCTACTCTCTCCTGCTATTCTTATATATATATATATATATATATATATATATATATATATATATATATATATATGAGTGGTTGTCCATCGGATTCAATGATGACGTTTGTGTTCTGCATCTCATCTGGGCACACGGAGGTGGCTCTGTAGCCCCAGTCTACAGGCACATAGTCTAGAACATTGAGTTTCTGGCTACGAGCCTCTTCAAAGTTGGCAGCAGCCTTGTGAGTTTAGCCCTGCCATTTTGGTCTGTCCATAGCATGCCACTCTAGGTCTCCCGGTTTGATACGACACCATTGCAGATTGACTTTAACAGTGTCTTTATACCGCAGTTTTGGTCGACCTTGGTTTCCTTTGCCGGCCTGGTGCTCACCATACATCAGGCATTTAGGCATCCGACATACGTTTATTCGAATCACGTGTCTAACCCAACGAAGTTGATCTTGATGATGGTGGCCTCTATACTGGTGGACTTAGCTTTGTTAAGGACCTTCAGATTGGTGATGCGATCCTGCCATTTGATTCCCAGGATGGAGCGGAGAGCTCACATTTGGAAGAGTTCTAGTTTCTTTATATGCCTGCGGTACAGTGTCAACCTGTCACAATCATAGAGCAGGGAGGGAAGGACCACAGTATTGAAGACCTTCAGCTTCGTAGATAGGCGGATGTTGTGTTCATTGAGCACTCGATTGCGAAGTCTTCCCAGTACCTGACTTATCTTGCTGATTTTGGTGTCAATCTCTCTGTCCAAGGAGCCATCACAAGATATGGTGCTTCCCAGATATTTGAAGTTATTAACGTTGGCAAATGGTGCGTCGTAAATGGTGATGGTGAGAGGAGGAGGAGGGTTGGAGTATGGTGGAGCACCTCTGTCTTTCCAAGACTGATTGTCAAGCCGAAGAGCCAGAGAAGCGACCCAGCATCTGTTGCAAGTATTGTTCTGTATGGGCCACTAGTGCACAGTTCACAGCAAAGAGAATCTCTTGGATGAGAATTTTCAAGCTTTTTGTCTTTGCTGTGAGTCTCGGTAAGTCGAAGAGGGAGCCATCCAAGCGGTAACGAATGTAAACACCCTCTGCAAGTCTTGGACAGCATGGCACCGCATACAGGTGAAAACGGTGTTGAAAAGGATAGGGGCTAATACACAACCTTGCATCACACCGTTTAAATTGTATGTGATATTACCATTTGAGAGGACCTGGCCAGTCATGCCATCGTAGAAGAGCTTGATCATTGACAC
>NC_136495.1:65793050-65815550 GCF_053919585.1 Euprymna scolopes | reverse complement strand
GAAAAAAAAAAGTTAAAACTGACGGGAAGTTGTTGTTATATTTTTTACTTTCCCATTTTTTTTTTTATTTCATTGTAATTCGTATTTGATAAATGTTGCAATTTCCTGTCAACGTTTTTAAGATTTACCATGCACTAGCTTCTGGTGGGCCCATGGATGGCATATTAGTGGGTAATTTTACTGTTTTTTCTTTAGATTGTCTGCAAAATGCATTCTTCGTTTCGTTTTTATCTCTGCTCGGCTCTAACAAATCTGCCTACCTCTTCCATATATCTCCATGCTCAATAATGAAAAATATTAAACAACCCAAAATTAAACCCAGGACTCCAACTCCAACGTGGATTCTCACTGCAAGTCTCCTTCTCCAACTTCAGGGGTCTCTGTTCTAACCTTCCAGAGGCTGAAATCAAATTACAGGAAACCAAACCTGATTTATTGTTTCTGTGCAAAACTGGCATTGGTTCGACTGTTTTCCTAAATGAGTTTGTGATTAAAGGCTATAAAAATTGACATAAAAAAGATCCCAAGATCGCCATGGATAAGAAATATATGCCTATATAAGAGATGGCTTTCTATAGTCGCCTACTCACCATGTTTCCTCCTGTGTCTGAAAAATACGCTATGCTATATACAACTATCTGTGTTTGATGTTATCCAGTTAATCAAAGACTTTGATTCCGGTAAAGTAACTAGCCTCGACTGAATTCCAATCATAGTGCTCGAAAACCTTCAACCGGGACTACTCCCCATGCTTACAAAGCTGTTTAAACGTTGCCTTAAAGAGAAATGCCTTCCAACACACTGAAAAACTTCATCAGTCTTTCCTCTATTTAAAAATTCTGGAAATAGGTCATCTTCCTCTCAGTACAGATCAATCAGCCTCCTGTGTGTCATGAGTAAGTGGCTGGAATCTGTACTAAATAGAGAAATAGTCAACCACCTCGGCAGAAACAAACTCCTCAGTGACATCCAATATGATTTTAGTTCAGCTTGATCTACAGCTGATGTGCTAACTGTAATATCACACAGGATTAGTGAATCTCTCGACAAGAGCTTTGTTTCTAGAGCAATTACTCTTGGCATATCTCAAACGTTTGATAGGGGATGACATTGATATTCTTATAAGATTAGTTGTCGATGGACAAAAACAAGAACTCATAGTATTAAGGCTGACGTCCCTCAGGGTTTCTATCCCTGATGATATTCCATTCCTGATCTTTATCAATGACCCCCTCAATCACATTCTTTGATCATTCGTTGACATTTATTCAGACATCACAATCCTTGACATCACCTCAAAGGCCGAAAATGTACCTCACTGCCGATGCAGTTCTCTATCTATATAAGAGCCAAATACGTACGCAAATGAAATACTGTTGCCACATCTGGGCAAGAGCTACTCAGCGCACCTTATCCTGCTTAGATAGAGTTAAAAATCGGCTTGGAAACTTAGTAGGCTTTGCTATTTTCTTTTTCCTGCAACCTTTTTTTCCACAAAAGAGACATTGCAAACTTGTCTCTGCTACATCGTTATTTTTATAGTAAGTGATCGTCTGAGTTTCAATCTACGGTCACACCTACCAAACTTCCAAATAAAAGAAAAACATTGAACTAGCTACAACTACCATCAACAATTTTCCCCACTCTCGATATGTGCCTAATTTTAAACGCAGATTCCATGAACACATCTTATTTCCTAGAACTACCAACATGTGAAACCCTGTTCTACCGGCGTTTACAATATTGAAGCATTCAAGTCCAATGTAAACAAGTTTTTGCCGAGCCGTCTTCTTAAATAATCGAAATTCATCTTAGCCTACACCATTAACGATTACTAAACTACTACCTTACATTCATTAACCTTTATGTTCGAGTGGCCTTCCGGCCTTTATAAGTAGTAACTACCTTGTAAAAAAAATCTTTATCGCAAATAATTTATATAAAAAAACTACATGCTACTTATCTATGAGAAGTACCATAATTTCATAGTAGTGCCATTGCCTTTTAAAGGTTCTTGAAACTCCAAATAATTTATCAGCGACTCACCTAATGAACAACAAATCTAAGAATGGTGTTGGAAACAAATCCACCGAGAAAATGCGGTTACGTGTTTCTTTAGAAGAAACTATCGTTTCAGTGAAAAGCTACTGTATATTAATATGGATTTCCATCGTAGTTGACTATATTTATATTAAAATAATTGTTGAAAATAGATATTGCATGAGTTTATGTTTAAAGGAAGTATATATATTTAAGGGTAGTGGTGTATGATGTAATCTGTTAGTGGCTGAGTAGGTTAAATGTGTAGTTCTATTGTTAAAGGGTTTGAGTTTAAAGATACTTTAAAATAAACGAATGGAGTGTATATAGCTGTAAACCTATTGTCATAATTGTAGTTTCTTACGTAGGTGGGGATTATGTAGAAAGGGGGTATCTTTAGTGTTTAAAGAGACTTCCGAAATGTATTAATTAAGTGGATGGGTTAGTTGTAGCAGAAGTAGCAATAACTAAAATGAGGGGAAAAAGAGCTTACCTCGGGTACGTCTGTTGTGTCACCGGTTGGGGGGAAAAGAGAATTCCAAGATGGCGTCCGGGGGTTTTTATTAGCATTTACCCCATGCAACTCTCGGAAAATCACGTTTCTTTCTCATGTGATTATGCAAATGGATAATTCCCGGCCACTATAAAAGCAAGAGGCTAGAGACGAGTCGGTGTGTCCTGCAAATTGTGTGTGTGGGTGTTTCTGGCGATTGGAGTGTGTCTTCTTTTACCACGGTTATCACGGACAGGAATTCCCTCTCTTCTGGAGGTGGGCGATATTGACTATTTTGAAGTTGTACTGTTGCTGAAAGAACATTTATTTTTTTTTTACCTACTACATTTTTGTTTTGTTTTTAAGCTTATTATTAACGTGGTATATCTGGAGTCTATATGACTTAAGCTGGATTATTTGTATTTACTCTACTGGTCTTAAACTAATATTACATATGCGTCTATCAAGGGAACTGTGTTAAATAGTTTGGATTTAAACCTATGTGTTCTCATTACATATATATTCATACAAAATGACCATACAAAATATTTTTTTTACTTGGTAAATAAACCAACAACAATATCATATAACCCACCTTTACACTTCCCACACATTGATCCTAAGACCTTCACATGTTTTAAAATATGACATAGCCCACACAAAAATTTCCCTCTTAAAATGTAATTCTTTATATACAATACAACCACCGCCACCTATTAATTAAACATAACATTAAATCTCTACCACATACTCAGATATAACATATACTCTCACCTACATAATGCTAACCTATCATTAAGAACATATATTAATGAACTCTTTTGTAAAAAAATTAACAAAATAATGATTAGACCTAAATTAGACTTAAATATGATTAAATGTGTAATAGGCACTCTAAAATAAAGGATAAACATGTGTGCAGCTATGTTTTAACCCAACCAATTTCACACAGTCTTGATAGACTCATAAGCATTATTAGTTTAAGACGTGCAGAGTTAATAAAAATAACCAAATCGAAATATGGATTCCAAGTTGGTAACAAACCTATATGAACGTATCTATATAATTTGGTACACATCTTCCACTGATGAAGCTACTCCTTTTTTACATCCCCCCATCTAGGTGAGAAACTGCAATTTAGACCATAGGTTTACACGTATATACATCCCTTTGTTTGTTAAAAGGATTATTAGCTTAAATTTGCGGATTTTGAAAAAAAAATTACAAGTGCAAACTTACCTTTTGTCGGCACTGCATATACGGTCATAAATTTTGTATTTTTTGTGTATTGATATTATTATTAAAAACCATTTTTTCTATTTATGAAACAAGAAAATACAACTTTATTATATATGGGCTGTTGAATTGCATTCATCTGCAAAAGATCTTGCTAATTTGCATATTCTTTTAAACATTCATTCTTATAAATTCCCATTAGATCTTTCGCTTTTCTTATGGGATTATCATCATCCATTTACTATCACGTGTAATTATATTCATGCAGACATTCGACATGATTTATACTTGCGTAATAATTGCGTAAAAAGTTTATAGTAAACACACATCTCTTTCAATATATATTTATGCATGTGTATATATATATTTGTTTAAATAATTTTGCCTACCAAACTCCTCTGTCAAATTTTGTTCTATAGACATAAAACTAAATATATGAGATATTCGAATACATGGAAAACCTTATATGTGGGTTTTGCCGAAAAAATCGGTGCAAACTTGTGAAAACTTTTAAGTAATATACGAATATGCATGCGTAAGGTAATAGCTATAGGTTCTTGTTTTAATTTTTAGTCTTGCAGCAAACATTTCGGCATAGCTCGGGCGTTAACATGAAAGGATAAAGAAAATCGTAAGATAAAGGTTTTGGTTTCGATTCTTGGTGGTGGCGCACGAACCATTTTATGAAAACTTTTAAATCATTACTATATATTGGGTGCAATATATATATATATATATATATATATATAGATATATATATATACATATATATATACATATATATATATATATATATATATATATATATATATGAGCGTGTGTGTATGTTTAGTGACACACAGCATTATCGGGTAGATATCGTTTAAAGGCTTGTGAATACTTATGAAACAGATATTTGATTTCGGTTAATGTTTTGAATCTAACGTAAGCGTACATAAATCTATTGGAAAATTAATTCAGTCTTAAATATTTCAGCATATAATTTGAAACTATAACGGACGTTAACTGAATTCCCTTCAAATTCTCTTTTTGAATTTTGAATTTCAGGAGCCATTATGAACTTATTGGCGTTTACAACCAGATATTTTGACTTCATGGATGACATCGCATGTTAGAAGCTTACTACTATTTGGTCGATTTACATCGTACTGCTCGATGCTTCCGATTGTGGTTTGGTAAAAGAATCTGATTTCTCAGAGATCAATTACGGCTATTATTTGATAAAGAAAGGAACCATCACTTCTAGAATAAACAAATTGATGTATACCAAATTCACCGATGGTATTCGCATGAATGCAATACCGATTCGTGTACATTCACATTACTGTAAGATTTTAATAGACAAGGAATTAAGCGCATTGAGCAAAGCGCCATTTTGTCTCTAAGGTTTTGAAAGCTTTTTATTACCTAACTTATAAACATGTACGAAAATAAATCTGAGAAAATAAAAGATACCTGAAATATGAACCACATCAAAACATAAGCGTTGTTCGTTTGAGTTAGAAATAGCATTTCTGTCGTCAGTCTTTCATTCCTGATTTTAAAACTGTTTTATTTCAGATTTATATTTATATAATACACGATATTCGTTCGTCGGTTCAATATGTTTGAATCTGAAACAGAATTCTCATCGTCAAATACGTGTCATATTTATTAAAAGTATACGTGATTCTGTTCGTGATTTTAGTGTATTATTTTCGTTGTTAAACCCGATTGAATCAGTGTATCTTCAGAATATGCGTCTTGTTTTGTGTGTTTTTATTTTATTCCGAAGGCAAATAACTTTCTCTTCAAATATTTATTGAATGATTACATACATTGACACTTCTTGAATTATTACATAGATTGATAATCGTTAACCGGATATTAAAACATTTCAAATAAATCCCGTACCCTCAAACAGTGTAAGGAACAACCAAAATAAGTGGAGAGACAGCCAGCGTTATATATTGACAATACATACTATAAACTATTTGAGTGTGCCAGAAAGTCTCCACGTACGGAATTCTGTTATATAAAGACTCGTTTTAATTCAGAAAACTCGATGTAGTTTCTTCAATCTACCCGAGGCCACTGAAACTTGTGTTCTTTGATTAAAAATGGACTCTATGAAGTTAATTAGATTTTTCAGCAACATCGCTCGTACATTGTTGGAGGTTGTACAATACGTTTTAATTAATCAAGCAAAAAATGTTTAAATAAGAAAAAACGAATTACGCTTTGATTTAACATGCATATACGTTTGTCTCTCTGCAGTTTCCTCAGGTCAAAAAGAAACATGCGAAGTTTTTGTCATATTCTATCGATTAAGTTCTGTCTGCTTTGCATTAAAGATTTTCTAATTACTTTGAGCATTGGTACGTATACGACTAATAAATGTTCTTGAATAAAAAAGGAAAGACTGTATTTGTTGATTGAAATAAAACTGTGCTCGTCACTGTAAATTTATTACGTGATATAATTTTCGCAGATAATACCATATAAAATACAACAACCTGCTTATCACCAGATACATACTATGTCGTAATATTTTCTCTCAAACAACTGTTTTCATCACTGATCTTGGAAACAATATGTTCATCATTGAGACTTTGTTGTGCGATATACTTTTCTCTAATAACATTTATTTCAATTCTGATCGCAAAAAGCATAGGTTCAGTGCTGGAACTTCGTTGCGTGGTATACTTTTCTACAATACATTAATTTTAATACTGATAACGGAAACAATGCGTTCGCCATTGGAACTTAGTTGCGTGGTATACTTTTCACCAATAGCACCGAATTCAATAATAATCTCGGAAACAACGTACCCCTCGTGGTATACTATAACACGAGAGAAAACCCGGCCTCCTCTTGTCAAATATATTACACGAGAACGATCGAAGTGTTCACCAGTGCGCAAGTGTGGTTCTAGCTGGTTCCAATTCAAACACCCACAGAAGTCTAATAGCGCGGTCTCGGTCGCTTTTATGCGCTGTGGGCCGGATGTCGGGCGTTAGGTTGGTTATTCTCTCCTTTTGCTGGCTGTTCACTGAAAGAAATTACTTCAATCTGGGTTCATTCATCTGCACATTAATTCACAAATACGTAAGCAAAGAATAACCGACCCTGACACAAAGTTGGGTTCGTTTTTATGGATTAATTATTAAAATAAGTTCTATCGTTATAAAAGTGTATATAATATCGTTTTTTCACCAGCAGTCTACTCAATATTAACTCAAATGGGACTCGTTTTTTAACAACGGATCCTCTTCTTTATCCGACCAACTTCGGCTGCGGCTGTCAACTGACAAATGACTCTAAAACCGCTCTGCGGCTCCTTTTAAAGAAAGGGGTGGGTAAGGTTGATTGGACCTGAGGTTCTCATCCAACGAACCCCAGCTCCGTTACATCATGCTATGATTCACCTTGATTGCCTAATTGGCCATATCAAAAATGCATATTAATTAAGTGATTTTCCCGAGAGAACCTCAGTTTTTTTTCCATCATCTGTTTTCCTATGCCGGACAAATCTTGGCCGTGACCTTAAGGTCACCTCGAAAACAAAAAATAGTTTGATAACACGCAACGATCCTATTCTCAAAACAATGCTGTCATTAATGTTCCCAAATTGTTTTTCATTCATGTATTTTGTATCAGCGATCAAACAGTATTTAATCAGCAAGGTCATCCGCTGGTACCCCTGATCGCTCGCATAAATAATAGATCTATTTGAGCTCTCATTCGTCCACTTCTGGGGCAATTTTTGACCATCATAAATGATGACGATACATTTTTTTAACAACGTTCTTTTCTATGCTGATCTTTATAGCTCATTGTTCTAAGACTTTAGAGTACTAAAGCGCCGTCTGCTGATTTTCGAGAACCTCGTCTTTTACGCGCCTCAAATCAAAGAAACCACTCATGGACGATACGTATAGATAATCTCGTGGCAGTATGTGCAGGTTTTTCACACGGCAAGGTTCAACACGCCAGGCAGAGACAGGCTCTTTTTTTTATAAAGGTAATAGTCAAAGACGATCCCAATATTTTTCCTGATTCCTATCAAATTATCGATTTTGTACTAAATTCCTTATTTCTATACATTTACTGATTCCAACGCCATTAAAAAAAAATCCATAAAAATTTAGCTATGTAATACATTTTCTTTCGGATTACAGTAAATATATATATATATATATATATATATATATATATGTAATAATACACTTGTTAGAAAGTAATCGATAAATTTTAGTATCACCGGTACTTTAACATGAATGAATACTTATCATTTTATAATGAGCACTAGCAATTGCATATCTAGTTTTAAACAAAAATTAACAATCAAAATCATCGTTTTCGGCATCGGAAAATAGGCAGTGATTTTTCGATTATGATATGCTCAAAAGTTACAATTTTTGCAGTTCCTGATTCCAATTAATGACCTCAATACTAGTAATAAACCAACACTAAATAAAATTTCTGGCTTGTCTCATCCTCCACATTTAAATAATCGGTAATGTTAATAAACTAATAATTTACATAGGTTGCTCTAGTTATTGTTGCTCGGAGGCATATATTTACTATTACTTACGTTTATGTTTAAGATTTCAATTAATAATCCATAGATTCTAACTATTTTATTGCATGGTAGCAGATCAACATAACGATGACAGCAATTTTGGATATATCTGGATATTGGATTAATTTCTGTAACCAATCCGAAAGTTGAACATGGAGAAATGAGGATTGATAATTTTTTTTAGGTATTCGAACTAATTATCAGTTATTCGATGTAACCTTCGTCCCTCTGTAGGTTTCGTAATTTGATAGAAGTCCCATATTTATTCCTAACTTCGACAAAATGATTTCCGAGTTCCACAATGTACACCCTAAATAAAGTATAAAGTTACATTGACTAAAACGTTGTGCAAATTACAATCCAGATGAGACCAGTAATCCGAATAGCACAGACAATATGACTTCTCGAAATGTTTAAAAAAAAAAGTATCAGCACGCATAAATGCGACACAAATTATCTGAACAGAAGAAATGAACAGTCATAGCATGACGCCGGACGTGACGTCATTCAAGCGTCTACTTTCTGAAACATAGAAATCGTATCACCAAAGTGTCTTACTTCAGGAAAAAGTTTCCGTTTCAAAATCACCCAAATACTTATACTAACTTTCTACTTATATATTTATATTTACTTCTTAGAAAGTATAAATATACAGTTTCAATTTGCCAAAACCAAATTCATCATAAATGAATATCCAATTTGGTACTTATAGTCAGCATCACATAAACTCCGAAATATAGCAATCATTTAAACTTAATTAATATTTTTTCACGTAAAAGACATTGTTGGTCCCCCGGCAAAAAGAGGGTGGACCTGTAAATTCACTCTTGTCTGTTCGTCCGTTCGTACTTTTCTCAATAACTACGCCTTGAAATTTTTTTAAATTCTGTACAAACATTAAACACGATATGAGTAAAATGTACGAGAACGGAATTTTCGGATAAAACTAAAGTTTTCCCCTAGGGTGCCTTTCTAAAAAGTTGTAACTAACTGATTTCTACATAATTTTGTTTATCTATACATCGCGATAACTCTTGGGTGTGCTCCAGGGGCTCTTTTAGGGCTAATAAAAACACTCGATTATTGGGACTGCTTTACCGTATTTGTCCAAAATTTTCTCTATGTCTATCAGTTTTTCATGATGCTTAACTCACATTTAAATATGTTAAGTCCCTGTGGACTTTTGAGGCTAAATGGGTGGAGGGGCAAATAATGTACTTAGTCTTTTTTTTTTTTTTTTTTTTTGCATGAAGCACGGCTCAAATTTACATATGGTTAGGTCTAAAACTTCACCGTTTCTTTATTTTCATCAGGATTTTATTTTTCCTGGTGATTTTTTATGCTAAACGGAGGTGTGCAAATGCTAGATTTGTTATGCCTCTTTCACGGTGCACTAACAGGGCACCATGCATATTTCACTTGTTTTTTTGTGTGTGTTTCCCTCGATATTCTTAAGATATATTTGTGTATGCAACAAATATTTTTTAATCAAAATTGTAAACATTATTATTCTTTAAAGTATAATATAAAAATCAGATTACACTAAAAAATCATAAAAGTAAGTAACATTGAAATTAGATAATCTAACAATAAACAACAAGAAAAATCAATATCGCCCCACACAAAAAAAAAATGAAGCATGCACATAACACACATTTTAAACTGTTTATATTTCAATATAAAATACGTCTCCGACAATAGTTTTTATTCGAACAAATCACACCATCGATATCGAAAAAATATGAATAAAATTGAAAAGTGAAACATTTACGGTGAGTATGTTCTTACGCAAGTTTGTTTCTTTTAGAAATCCCTCAAATGTCTATTCTCGTTTAACAGCATTAAAAAGAAATCCAGAAAAGTGAAAGAGTAAAGACTATGATTAAGCGGATCCTTCTCTGTCAGTGCCCTGATAGTGCATAGCTTTGATAAAATCAAAACTGAAACATGGCCATACTTAATAAAATGCGTGCTAAAATACACCACATCTTTTTTACCACCATATTATGAAATCTAGTTTCATATATATATATATATATATATATATATATATATATATATATATATATATATATATATATATATATATATACAGACATATATATACGGATATATATATATATATATATACGGACATATATATATATATATATTAAATTCTATGAAACAACATATATATATAATTCTATAAAACAACACATATGCATATGTATATAAAATTATATAAAACTCCATATATATATATATATATATATATATATATATAATTCTATGAATATGTATATATATAAATAATTCTATAAAGCTACACACGCACACACACGCATATATATATATATGTATATATATGTACGTATATAGTTATCTATAAATATAAAAGCGAACATGTATGTATGTTTGTATGTGTGTTCGCTTTTTCTGTATGTCTACAAAAGGCTTTTTCAGAGAAGCGGTCGGTCGGTTCACAACTTTTAAAAAACTTTTTATATCACATATAAATCATAATATATCAGAGTTTACAACGAAGCTCGCCTGTCTATTTAATTTGCTCGATTTCGGGAAAATAAATATTCAATATTTGTCGCTCGCCTCATGTGGGTTAGTCTTATTCCTCTAACATCTATGGAAAATAAAAATAAAAACAGCGTTCCCACAGTAAATGAAATACTATCCCGCAGTAAAACTTGACCTCATTAAGTCATCAAAACGGGAACCTGCCAAATCCAAGTAATTAAATAAATTCGAACGTGTTTCCGTTAGCATCTCGCGGTGGGGCAATGGTTAACGTCGAACGTTTTTTTTTTTTTTCACACTTTAATTTACAACTTTGCCTCAATGGTTTCGTTTCGATCCTCATACTTACCTACCAAAATATTTTACCCCCCCCCACCCCCGGAGTTTCTACACACACCTTCAAACACCCGAGCAACGCCTGGTATCCCTCGCTATTATATATATATATATATATATATATATATATATATATATTACAGTGTTGGGACTAGTAATCAGAATCAGATTCGAGAATCGAAAATATTTCTGTTTATTTTCCGAAGTAAAAAACGGTTCAATTTTTTTTATTTGTTTCATTTAAAAATAAAAATCTTTGACGGCTAGTAATTAATGATAAAACATAAATATTTATTTATTTTAAATTACCAGTAAAACTGAAAGCTATAGATCACTTGCATAAGAATATTTTTTTTTACATCTGAGATAATATCTGTGCATTTAACATGTGTTTTACAGTAATCGGAACAAACATGAACTTAATAGTTAAATGTTTAGAAACTTATAAAAAAATCAGAATAGGAGTCGACGATTATGTCGGAATTGGGAATTTAGTACAGAATCGGTATTTGTGTCTGAATCGAGAAATATTGGATTATCCCATTACTAACGCACACACACACACACACACACACACACACACACACACACACACACACACACACACCCACACACACACACAGAGTAGAGTTTTGTTTCCTAGAAGTACATCTAATGAAACAACATGTGTCTACCAAAAAGTGCTCAATGAGTAAACAGAGCAAGTATATAAAATTTATTTATACAAACATTGATGACTACATATGTTTTGTTTTGAGTTTTCGAGTGTAATTCTTGGCCTGAAATCGTAATTTACCCAATAACGGGTGATTAGAGAAACATGTATGCACATATGTAGCCATCAATGTTATTATAAATAAATTATATATATATATATATAATTATCTATATATATATTTATATATATATATATATATATAAGCAAACAGTTAATAAAATATGTTAAAAAACACTTTGAAATGAGTTAAAAACATATTTAATCTGAAAAGGAAACACTAGATAAGTGGGTAGTCCTTAATCCGCGGAGTTTCGAAGAAATACTTTCCTTCTCATCAGAGGATAGGAATTAGCAAAATGCTGGATCGGATCTTGCATGCAGAAGTATTTGATGAAACAACAAGTAAGTCAAAGATCTTACTTGAAAACAAAAAAAGTTAAGCAGAGGGAATATGGTAAAGAAAAAGGTGATTACACACGAATGGATAGTCTGGTGGAAGATAAAAAATCCAGTGACGGTAAAATCCAAATGTAAAACTTCAAAAAAGTTAAAAGAATTTCCATTTGTACAGGTAAAATCCAATGAAATCCCGTAATTGGAAGAAGCTGGTCCATAATAATCCAAAGGCAGAAATCCATGGAATAATTCACAAAAATGTGCACAAGGAAAAAAAGAAAAGATTCCAATAATATTAATAAAAGAAAAAATAAGATTGCTTTTCACTCTACTTCCGAGACATAAATATATATAAGAAAGATCTGGGAAGAGAAAGACGAGAGAGAGAGAGAGAGAGAGATAGAGAGAGAGAGAGAGAGAGAGAGAAATGATGATAAAGTTAAATATAAATTATTAAATAAAAGGAAACAAAAGTCAAAATGACCCAGACAGGAAATGTTAAAGGCGCGAAAAAATATATAGGTCAAAATAGTATAGGTCAACTGAAATGTACAGGTCCTCACTTAAAAAATATCAGCAATAGTTGTTAAACAACACTAAAAGGAATATACAAATAAATAAATAACTAAATAACTAAAAAATAAAAAATAAATAGAAAATAAAGAATGAATAAATAAAAAAAATATATATAATAAAAATAAAATATAAAATATAAAATAAAATAAAATAAGAATAAAAATAAAAATTATTTAAGGGGAGAGGATGCCCGGTATCAGCAAATTCACGAAAAAAAAGTAAGTAAAGTCATATAGCAAAATTTTAGTAAATATACATACAAGATATGAAAGTGTGGGTAGATTGATATATTAGATAGATAGTAAAGTTTAAAGAATAAAACAGAAATGCAGATAAAAAACCGGCCATGCAAAGAATATATATACATAAAATATAAAATACAATATATATATATATATATATATATATATATATATATATATATATATATATATATATATGTAGTCACGATTTTACACACTATCACTAAAGTCCTACCACCGCCACCAGTAAACACCGCAGATTGTTATACACAAGGTACGGATACGGTGGTTTCACCCTCGGTAACTGATTCATAAACTCATAGCTCAGTCGTTAAACTGCCGTGCGCAGATTCTCATTGGCTTACACCAGAACGGACCCTTATTCCAGTACACACTCCTATACACTAACATTAACGATCAAGATACTATTCAAAATGGCGTCTATAGATACACGCATACTTAGCCGCTGGGAATTAATTGCTTCTCTCTCTCTTTCTCTCCCTAAATGTGTTTTCCAGAGAGAAGAGAGAAAGTGAGAGAGAGATTTATATGTACATTCGACCTCAGTATCGAACCGACCGAAACATAGACAGACAGATAGATAAATAGATAGATAGATAAAGCGCTTATTTAGCCGCTCGAAATAAATTGCTTCTCTCTTTCGCTTTCTCTCTCTCTCTCTCTCTCTCTCTCTCCTTAAATGTGCTTACCAAGAGAGAAAGAGAGACAGACAGACAGACAAACAGATGGAGAGAGACACACAGAGCAAGAGAGAGAGAGAGAGAGAGAGAGTGGGTTTACGGAACGTAAACAGAAAGTTTTCACAAGTAAACAAATGAATAATATACAGTAAGAGCTTTAGATAAAAACAAATTCTTTTATTTTAAAAATAGACATTTTACACAAATAAACAATGGCAGAGTTACCGTTTAGTTATACATCGGACCCTGTAATAAAAATGGACATATTGGGTCGACACCGGTATGTATATATATATTGTAAACAGAAGTTTGTTTATATTTACGTGATTAATGAAAATGTAATCCTGTGATTAAATTTTAATTAAACTTAACCAAAACTAAATCGTGTTTGTACTTATATTAGATATTGCTTCACTAAAGACCGAAAAAGGCAACCACACAAAAGGAAACAATGGGCCTTGAGGAACCAAAAACTAAACGGCATTGATTTCTTTATTTGATACTTGGATTTTAACACGGACGTTCACAATATGCATAAGTACCATGTTTTATTTAAATCTGAAATAAAAATGAACAGGTCTGTATTCAGTTTATTGGCGAAAAAGTTTTACTTTTAAAAGAGAATAATTTATTAGTCGCGTGCAAGCGACTCTATAAGTCACTCCGTCGGTCCGTTGGTCGGTCGGTGGGTCGGTCGGTCGGTCGGTCCGTCCATAACACTTTTGTGCTTGTCCTTTTTGGTTAAGATCAAAGGTCTGTTGTTAATAGATGCTGTTCTTAGCTTTTATAGGTTTTCTTGGCCTTTTGACCAAGATCAAAGTGTAACATATGTTCCGACAGATACTGCTAGCAAAGACCATATGTGGGATTTCCCCCACATATAAGAACCTTGGTCAATGTAGAGGCAACTCTCCATACCAATTGTCACTATCCAGCTCCCCTACTCCCCGGGGAGTTGTTCCCCATTTCCCCTTCACTCGTCACATTAAAAATCGGCCTTGTGCCTAATTTGCTCGTTGTGGGAACAAATAAATACCAACCCAACATATAAGACCTTGGTCAATGTAGGGGCAACCCTTCATACCAATCGTTACTATCCAGCTCCCCCACTCTCCAGGCAGCTGGTCCCCATGTCCCTTTCACTTCTCAAATTAAAAATTGTCCTTGTGCCTAATTTGCTCGGTGGGGGAGCAAATAAATACCCTTTTCTTGGCCTTTTGGCCAAGATCAAAATGTAGTATCTATTCCGGCAGATACTGCAAGCAAAGACCATATGTGGGGGCAAACTAACATAGAAGACCTTGGTTAATGTAGGGACAACTCTTCATACCAATTGTCACTATCCAGCTCCCCTACACCCCGGGAAGTTGGTTCCCATTATCCCTTTATTCCTCACATTAAAAATCGGCCTTTTGCCTAATTTGCTCGGTGGGGGAGCAAATAAATACCCTTTTCTGGGCCTTTTGGCCAAGATCAAAGTGTAGTATCTGTTCTTACTACATGCTGTACTTACGTTTGTAACTTTGTGATATAAAGTGGGTGATCACTTTTCTCTATTTATTTATTGTAAAATGATCACCCACTTTACAACCAGTCAGTCTCAAAGCCATTCAAGTCATTTTCCAGGTCATTAAAGTTGTTTTTGAAGGATTCCAGTTATTTTTAAGCATTCAAGTCATTCTTAAGGCAATTCAATTCATCCTTACGTTCATTAAAGGCATTCTAAATCATTTATTAAGTTATTTCAGTCCATTTTTCGGTCATTTTAGTTTATCTTTTAGAACTTCATGTCAATCCTACATAAACGCATTTATTCATTACACGAGAACAGGCGACTAACGCCTATCGGCCTTGTTTTGATTTAAAACTGTCCGATAAAGCATTTCCTGATTTTAGTCCATCAAAGATTACAGACTCAGTCTCTCTCTCTCTCACTCTCTCTCTCTCTCGACAACTAAATTGATAGCTTTTTTTTTCATATTCCTTTCATTATTCGCTGTACAGGTTCGAGCCTGACTGCCTGCCTGCCTGCCTCCCTACTACTTGTTTTTACTTTTTTTCACATTTCTCCACCCGCGCTGACTACTGTATCTAATTTTGTTATTATTATGGCTGGGGCTTTGAGCAGAAGCAGCAGAAGCAGCAGCAGCAGCAGCAGCGACATCATCATCATTCTCATCATCATCATCATCATCATCATCATCATCATCCTCATCATCATCAATCACAACACCAACAACAACCTTACTTTACTTTTTTCGCTGAGGAGAATACGCGTCCACCGAGCAACGCCGGTTAGCGCGGGTACTGCTTATATATATATATATATATATATATATATATATATATATATATATATATATATATATATATATATATATATATATGTGCGTGTGTGTGTGTGTATGTTATTTTGTGTGTTTGTTTGCGATACTTTTTGAATGGATTAAATTATTTCGAATCTCGCTAGATTCAACCACTGATGAGTCCTAGAAGACGAAATACGGGTGAGTAGATAATTATATTTCAATATATAAATATATATATATATATACTAGCTGTACTCTGCCACGCGTTGCTGTGGCTCAAATTGGCGTAATGGAAAAAGTTCCAAATCGAGAAAAAGCATGTTTCTTATAGGCTTAAATTTCCATTTTGCATGGGTACAGTTTTTATTGTTCCATTTTCTTAGCTGATATAGAGATTTTCCGGTTTGGTGACTCTTGAATATGTAACATAAATTGTCCATGTGAAAAAACAGTCAGTGTGTAACTGTAAGGCCCACAATTGTAAAGATTGTTCCCTGTGCTTTGTTGATGGTTATTGCAAATGACAATAAAATTGGAAAGTGCAATTTGCTAAAGTGTAATGATGTATCCGGTGGAATCATAGGAATGCATGGAATGAAGATATATTCATCTGTGAAAGGTCCTGTTAAGATTGCTGTTTCTATGATATTGTTTATTATTTTTTTTTACTGCAAGCTATGTGCCATTGCAAAGCTTGGATTGGTTTATATTTCACAACATGATAATTAGTACACCAAATTTCAGTTACAATACATGCGGTTGCATCCCTGGCAAATATAACTGTTGGATAATTAACCACTATATCTGCTTTCACAACAGTGTCGATGGATTTGTATTTGACTACCTCACTTGGAATTTTACATTTAATTATAGCGTTAAGTTCATGGACATCTTTGTATTGACCTGCAAGAATAGCTCATTCACTCAGTCAAATGGAATTCTTATATTTTGAATATCTGCAAAAACCTTTTAAACTAACTATTCTTTTGATGAAATAAAATTACAGAAATTACAGAAGTTAAAAGTCAAAGAATTTTGCCCTTAACTCTGATCAGCTAGCACTTTTTCGTACCCAATTTCCCACAAGTGATGCAAAAGGTTTTGTGCTGATCGAACAGTCTGCAACTGGAATGCATATTTTGAGTTAAGTTTAATGTCTTCACATGGAACAAAAAAGTAGAGTATTTGAGGCAAGCATTTATTTCATCTGCTGGTGTTGATTGAAGAATAACAGGTAACATTTGTCTGAAATCTCCTGCAAGCAATATTACTGCATTCCCAAATGGTCTGACATTGCCACGCAAATCTTGCAAGGATCGAGCAAGAGCCTCAAGTGATTTTTTGCGTACCATTGTGCATTCATCCTAAACAATAAGTTTGCATTTCTGCAATATTTTTCCCCATATTGGATGTTTTAGAGATGTCGAAGATGAGATTTTTGAAAAGTTGAATGTTTTAAAGTAGAATAAATAATTCTTCTACTTGGCAGCAAGTTCGCAGGTATTCCTCATGCAGCAAGGGCTAAGGCTATGTCATTTTGTTACCAAATGGCTGCCAAAATCAATTTAATTAGAAAGGTTTTACCAGTTACTTCTGGTGCTGTTCAAGGTAGCAGTAATTTCCAAATAACTTCTATTCTCACAGTCAGTAAATTAGGTGACTTAAATAGGATTTATCCATATTTTGACAATGCCTTATTCACTGTAATTAATTTAGGAGACTAAAATAGGATGAGGGATTAGAGATGGACAGATAGAGAGGAAGATATATAGATAGAAAAGAGACAGTGAGAGGAAAATAGAGAAAGAGAAGGAGATAGAGATAAAGGGATTGATAGATAAACAGAGAGAGAGAGAGAGGTGGAGTGTTAGAAACAGAGAGGGATGAAACAGAGGAAAGGAGAGAGATAGGAGTTAGAGAGAGAAAGGGGCTCAAATAGAGATGGAGAGGGTGATATAGAGAGAAAGAGATTGAGAGAGGGAAAGGGAGAGATGGATAGAGAGAGATATTGAGAGAGGGGGGGGAGAAACAGAAGGTGAACTACACTTCACCGTTTTTTTCCTCGTTCAGTAGAGAAGAAATCTTTCGAGACTGAGGCAATTTTAATGTTTTGTTATTATCCAGAGTACCCCTTTTGTTTGGGGGGGGGGGCTAGATTATCCTCGCAGTAGAAACCGACCGGGTTATCTGTACTTTCACTTAACAAATTAATAAAAGAAAAACATATTGTAAAATTTGAATTTAACAGGAAAATACTATTTAAAAAATAGCACAGTAACATAAGTGCATAAGTGTCACTTTAGGTACTCCTTGGGCGTTGAGTTCCACGGCGACCAGCATAATTATTTAATGGTCGCTCCCTTAGCCCCCCCCTCCCAGTCAAGGCTAATGCATGCACGTGTAACATTTTTTTTATTTACTAACGTTGGCTTAGTAACTAAACGATTTATTGATAATTTCGTAACCCTTAAACGCATGCCGGAAGATTTAAATTGGTTCATTATTGTTGTAATGAAAAAAAAAAAAGTTTCATTCAACACAAAACCAAAAACACATATTAATGATAAATGATTTATTATTCTATTCATTGAAATTAAATTTTTAAATTAAAAATTAAAAAAAAAAGTTAATAAAAAAATAGTTGCTTATGTGCGCATAAACAACTTGTTTTTTTTTTTTAGATTAGGTCCACCTTATAATCACCCCCTCCCCAACCTCCTCATATTAAGAACAGCTTCCGGAATAAACACCACTTTTGAAGGGGGGGCTATTTGCAAAATTTAACTGATATTTGTTGTCAGCATACCCACTCGAAAACACTATTAAAAAAAAAAGTAGGGGTTCAGTGCCCGTGGCAGAGAAGTAGATTTATTTATCAATAAAAGTTGCGGAGAAGTAAATTTATTTATCAATAAAAGTCATTTAAAAAAGAAAATTGTGGAGGTGGACCTAAATGTTTTGTTTTCGCACTATTCAACAATTTGTTCA
The DNA here is from genome assembly GCF_053919585.1 of Euprymna scolopes. Taxonomy (NCBI): domain Eukaryota; kingdom Metazoa; phylum Mollusca; class Cephalopoda; order Sepiida; family Sepiolidae; genus Euprymna; species Euprymna scolopes. The sequence continues at coordinate 65,796,437 of NC_136495.1, read as the reverse complement.
TCTGCGCATGTAAATTAAAAAATATTTGTAAAAGTGAGAAGTTATTAGTAAATGATTTAGTTTTTTTTTTAAATTTATTTATTTATTTATTTTTTTACATTAGATCCACCTCCACAAATGTTAAGAACGGCTTTCGGAATAAACACCCCCAACCTCTCCATGTTAACAACGGATTTCGGAATAAACACCATTGGGGGGATATTTAAAAAAAGTCGATAAAAGTCGTCATTTAAAAAGAAATTTAAAATCAAATGTTTGTAAAAAGTGAGGAATTATTAATAAATGTTTAGTAGCATTTTTCGGTGCTAATGCAGAGAGTGATCTGCGCTATTTTTTAAATCGTGTTTTTTTAATCAATTGCAAGGTTAAAGTACAGAATAGGTACAAAACACCCTCCCCCATGTTAAGAATGCCTTTTTAAATAATAACGTTATTATTTCAGCATGGATCACTCTCTGCATGGGTACCCATTTTTCTTTTAATATTCATAAAAAGTAAAACTTTTTTCAAAATAAATAAATAAATAAATAAATGTTTGTAAATGTGACAGATAATCGTTTAGTTACGGCAACGTCAGTAAATAAAATATGTTACGCGCGGGGTGAGGTGGGAGACTAAGGGAGCGACTATTATTTTTTTCAACTGGTCGCCATGGAAGTCAACGCCCAAGGAGTACCAAAATTTAATTTTTTTGTGAAATAAATAAATTTCAAGCAATTTTTGCAATAAATAATAGATAGCAACTTCGTTAATTTTACGACTCGCCCCAGCATATTATAAAAACCCTAACTTCCCCATGTTAAGAACGGCTTTCGAGGTTTATGGAAGGGCGTTTTTTTGTTGATTTTTTTTAACATGGGGAGTTAGGGTGTTCATAATACGTTGAGGCATGTCGTAAAAATGAAACAGTTTAGAAAAAGTTAAAACAAACTTTTTTATGTAAACAATGCCGTGAAACTAAACTAAACAATTAAAACGTAATGTTTCATAAGTGAAGCCTTAACATAAATAAAATTTAAAAAACATAAGTACATAAATGAATTTAAAGTTTTAAAATATGGGATTATTATTTTTTTTTTTTTGTGTGTGTGTGTGTTCTAATTCATAGAGTCATGATCCGCGCTATTTTTTTAAAATCGTTTTCCACGTTTAAAGTTTTATGATATGTTTTATTCAATTGTAAGGTTAAAGTACAGAATAGGTACAAAACACCCTCCCCTCTCCATGTTAAGAATGGCTTTTTAAATAATAACATTATTATTTCAGCACGGATCACTCTCTGCATGAGTAAGTTTTTTTGTTTTTTTTTACTTATCGAGTTAACAGAAAATGAAATCTTTCGTCAATTCGTGGCTGTGAAATGAATCGAACCGGAAGTTCAGTTTTATCAACAGAACAGATTCGCAGTCAAAAAAAAATATATTTATTTTATTTAATATTTTAATTTTAATAAATCGCGAGGTAAATTTATTTCAATAACATAAAAACATACCTCGACTCTAAAGATGGGTTGTCTGAAAATTTCAAATAAATTGGTAACTTAGAAATAGAGTTTTATTTGTTTAGAACGAACCAACTTTACATTTATATATATATATATATATATATATATATATATATATATATATATATATATATAAATATGTATATATATATATAAATATATGTATATATATAAATATACGTATATACATAAATATACGTATATACATAAATATATGTATATATATAAATATATGTATATATATAAATATATGTATATATATAAATATATGTAGATATATAAATATATGTAGATATATAAATATATGTATATATATATATAAATATATGTATGTATATATATATATATAAATATATGTATATATAAATATATGTATATATAAATATATGTATATATATAAATATATGTATATATATATATATATATATATATATATATATAAATATATGTATATAATAAGTCTCCTGTGCGTCATGAGTAAGTTGCTGGAATCTGTATTAAATACAGAAGTAATCAACCATCTCAACAAAAATAACCTTCTTAGTGACACTCAATATGGTTTCCGTTCTGCTAGATCTAGAGCAGATGTGCTTACAGTTATATCTCATATGATTAGCAAATCTCTCGACGGAGGCAACCTTTCTAGGGCAATTGCTCTTGACATATCTAAGGCCTTTGATAGGGTATGGCATAAATGTTTACTTCATAAGATCTCTAGCTATGGTATTGCTGGAAATGTCTTCTCAATTATTAAATCATTTCTTTCTGATAGGTTCATAAGAGTAGTAGTTGAGGGGCAAAAATCAGAAGCTCACAGTATTAATGCCGGTGTCCCTCAGGGGTCCATCCTGGGCCCAACTCTTTTCCTGATCTACATTAATGATCTTCCAAATCACATCCTTACATCATTTGTAGACATCTATGCTGACGACACTACCATTTATGGTAGCACATCTAAGACAGTAAACGACCAAGTTCTCTCCAATTCTCTCTCCTCTTATCTTGAGCACGTAGTACAATGGGGTAAATAATGGCTGGTTACTTTTAATGCATCTAAAACCAAGCTTCTCTCTTTACATCATCAACATTCTGATCCACATCTGACATCAATTGAAATGAATGGCTCTCGTCTTCAGGAGGCCTCAAGTTTTGACAAACCTCTTGGCTTGACCATTACTCCTGATCTTAAATGGAACACGTACATCAAATCTGTTGCCAAGGCCGCTGGAAAAATGGTGGGATCTTTCTATCGATCCGGTACATATATCACTGCTGATGCTATTCTCTATCTATATAAGAGCCAGGTACGTCCAAGGATGGAATACTGTTGCCACATCTGGGCAGGAGCTGCTAGAAAGGACTTGTCCTGCCTTGATAGAGTTCAAAATAGACTTCGTAGCCTCGTAGGATTTAACAGAAAATGAAATCTTTCGTCAATTCGTGGCTGTGAAATGAATCGAACCGGAAGTTCAGTTTTATCAACAGAACAGATTCGCAGTCAAAAAAAAATATATTTATTTTATTTAATATTTTAATTTTAATAAATCGCGAGGTAAATTTATTTCAATAACATAAAAACATACCTCGACTCTAAAGATGGGTTGTCTGAAAATTTCAAATAAATTGGTAACTTAGAAATAGAGTTTTATTTGTTTAGAACGAACCAACTTTACATTTATATATATATATATATATATATATATAAATATGTATATATATATATAAATATATGTATATATATAAATATACGTATATACATAAATATACGTATATACATAAATATATGTATATATATAAATATATGTATATATATAAATATATGTATATATATAAATATATGTATATATATAAATATATGTATATATATAAATATATGTAGATAT
>NC_136495.1:65773050-65788050 GCF_053919585.1 Euprymna scolopes | reverse complement strand
TTAACCTCTCAAAAATATAATATTTTAAAAGAACGAGTGTTTAATGAGGAAGAACTAAAATACATGAGAGATGAAATAACAGTCCTAATAAACACACAGGCTAACCCACTAGAGAAACCTATTCTGTATCCCACCAAATTTGATGAGACCGCAAATGTGAGCCTGCAACACCACCACCTTAGATCAGTGCAACAGTTGTCGGTAGCTACCCAACAGATAACCCTTACAGTACAAAGTCCAACAGAAGTGCATCACTCTATATCAGGAACTCAAATACCTACAGAATCCTCCACACCAGCTCACTCTCACTATAAAGCAGGTAACACATCTGCATTTCCATCAACGTGTGAAATAACTCCTTCACCAGGAAAACCTCCACCTTGTGTTTTGCTTCCAGAACCAGATGATGAGCAATTGGAAATAGAAGAGGAACTCTGTAACACAATAGAAAAAGTCAACAATATGAGCATGGAAGAAAGGCCTAGGTTACCTAAAATACAAGCCTCAAGATTCTTTAAGTCATTGATCATCAAAGTCAATATTGCTCTTATAAGGCTTTTCCAGAAGAAATAGACCTCAGGCAGCTAAATAACGTCACATATGCAGCTGGGCTGTACATTAGCAACAAAATACTTCCTCTGAATAAACACCAAAATAGAAATAAAATACCTAATGTAACCAAAGCAACACCAAAATGGAAAGCCAAGCTGATAAAAAAAATAAACACCTGTAGAAAGGAACTTAGCCAATTAAAGCAGTTCATGAATAATCCCACAGTGGAAGGTAGACTCAGAAACATCGTCAAAAGAATCTGTGTGAAATTTAAAACAAATTGTAAAAATATCAGAAACATAGTGAAGGAACTGGAAGGCAAAATACCAGCCATTGGCCAAAGAATTAAACATCGTATGGCAAAGATTCATGCAAAGACACAGAATAAGCTTTTTGCAAACAATCCCAGAACTTTCTACAGGAATCTAATAAGAGAGGAAATTAAAATCCAAGATCCCCCATGTAAACAGGAATTAGACGATTACTGGAGACCCTTATTTGAAAAAGAGGAAGTACATAACGAAGAGGCCCAGTGGATCGGGGATATTATCAATGCAAACAAAAATAAAAGAGAAATGCCAGAGCCAGAAATAACGCCAGATAAGATAAGATCAAAGCTGGCACTAGCTTCAAATTACAAGAAACCTGGCATCGACAACATATCTAACTTCTGGTTAAAACAGCTAACAGCATTGCATGATCATTATAGCAGATGTTTCACCAGAATGTTGAAAGCTTATGAAGCGACACCATCATGGCTATTAAAAGGCGATACAAGCTTAATAGTTAAAAGCACAGAAACCAAAAACCCTAGCAAATATCGCCCAATATGCTGCCTAACCACGACTTACAAGCTGTTCACTGGATTAATAGCTGACAGCATATATGACCATCTTTCATCCGGTGATTATCTTGAGGAGGAACAAACAGGATGTAGGAAAAACTGTCTGGGCACCAAAGATCAATTGCTCATTAATAAGACCATTTTGGAAGATTGCAGGAAAAGAAAAAGAATCTAAATATGGCATGGATAGATTATCAGAAAGCATTTGATAGTGTACCCCATTCGTGGATACTAAAATGCCTTGAATTATATAAAATCCACCCGACCATACGAGAAATTTTAGCTGCCCAAATGAAGGAGTGGCAAACATCCATTACCTTAAACCATAACGGGGGAAGGATATCCATCCCAAATATAAGAATAAAAAAAGGTATCTTCCAAGGAGACAGTTTATCTCCTCTACTATTTTGCCTGTCAATTGATCCTCTAAGTAAGCTTCTAAAGAACTACCAAGGTGCTTATAATCTAAGCTACAGCCGCCAAAGAGAATCCTCCAAATTAATAAACCATTTATTTTTCATGGATGATCTTAAGCTTTATGCTAGCTCGGATAAGGATTTAGATAATCTACTGAAAATTGTCCACACTTTTTCTAATGACATCAAAATGAAGCTCGGACTGGATAAGTGTGCTATGTGTACTCTGAAAGCTGGCAAGAAGATATCTACTGAAAATATACAGCACGATGAAAATAGTGTAATCAGAGAACTGGATGAACAGGAAACATACAAATACCTCGGCATTGATGAAAATGAGTCCATCCAGCATTCAAAGATGAGAGAGAAACTAAGCCAAGAATATTTACGCCGGGTAAGAAAAATCTGCAAAACTGAAATCACAAACAAGAACAAAATTACGGCAATTAACCAACTTGCCATGCCAGTACTAACATATAGTTTTGGCATTATTGACTGGCCTCAGAAAGACATAAATTGGCTTGACACAAAGACAAGGAAAATGCTAACCTTGTACCGAGTTATTTATCGAAATCAGTGCATGCCTCGTTTGTACCTACCCAGGCGAGAAGGAGGTATGGGGCTCTCGGAAGTCAATCATCAACACAGAGCCACAATCGTCAGCATAGGTCAGTACATAATAAGTTCCTGTAACCCCAAGCTTATGAAAATTAAAGACCATTATCAGAATCGAGCAAGTAGCACAACATCTATAACACAACTTGCCACTCATTTTGGAAAAGATTGCCTTACAAATGATACTGAGAACCAAAACAAGCCTGCCACTGACATAGCACAGAAAAGTCGGAAAAAATACACTAGCCAGTTCCATAGTGTTAAAACAGAAGAATGGACCAACCATAAACGGGCAAAATACCTACCGACTGAACTATCCCAAGAATATATTGATAGGGATGGTTCCCTGGACTGGCTCAAAAGAGGATCCCTCCATTACGACCAAGAGAGGTTGATATTGGCTGCACAAGACCAGGGCCTCATGACAAACGCATTCAAAAAGATGTGTGGTCTAAGCAACAATAATAAATGCAGGTTCTGTAGCACTGAGGTTGAGAGTGTGGGCCACCTGATTTCTGGTTGCAAAGTCCTACTTGGAGACGGTTATTATACAGATCGCCATAACGGAGTTTGCAAATACCTTCACTGGAAGATATGTAAGAAACTCAACATTCAGTGTAGTAAAAACTCCTGGGAACATATACCCGAACGAACAGTTGGGAATGACAACTACACTATTCACTATGACTACATAATCCCTACTGCTACATATCTTGAAAATGCAGCTGTTAAACCAGATATAGTGATTTGGGACAGATCAAACAAAAAAGCGACCGTAATAGAGGTCAGTGTACCCAATGATACAGGGCTTAACAGAGTTGAGAGGGAAAAGATTACAAAGTATCAAGGACTTATGTATGATATGAAACGAAATTGGAAATTAAAAGACGTTTCAATTATACCAGTCATCATAGGTGCAACTGGGCTTATGAAAAAGAACTTTAAAAAGTACATAGCAAACATACCCGGTGAACCAAGTGCAAGTGAAATACAAACGATTGCACTGAAAGGGACGGCTAGAATCCTGAAAAGATCTCTTGGTTGGACTCACTAAAATAGGGGTAAATGTCAGACATCTGGTTGGATGTCCCATCCCCTAGAAGAAAAAGTTTAAGAAAAAAGAAAGGATATTTCATTGGTTTTCAAGTTTGAGCAATAACAAAATCCAACCAATGTTGCTGGTTAGAAAATTGCTAAAATGCGTGAATACATTGACATGAAATAAAAATAGTCAAACCGTATGAAAGATTAGATTGAATATTCTGCTGGAATGAAAAACACTGAGTGTAGATATGCAGATGTTATAGGTTGAGCATGGTTTATTTAAATGTGTTGAAATTTGAAAGACACATAAATAAAACTTGCATAATTTTAAAGATACATGAATAAAACTTGCATAATTTCTATATACGTTTCGTATGAGAAACACTATTTAGCGTTTGTATCACATATTCTATATCATAATTATATATTTTATAAAATAAACAGGGGTTTATTTTTAAAGAAATAAGAGAAAAATATGATTGATAAATGAGTCTTACTCCGAAATATATTTCTTTAAAAATAAACACCTGTTTATTGTATAAAAAAAAATCGCGTTGCAGTTTTGGCTTCACATGTATTTATACATGTTTTATTCTTCAAATTTCACTCAACGCTTCGAACGGATATACACAAAAATAACCACCCAGATATATATATATATATATATATATATATATATATATTAGGGGTGGGCAAACTACGGCTCGCCAAAGGAATTCATGCGGCCCGCCAAAGGAATTCATGCGGCCCTCCAAGTACTGAATATTGAATTGTGGTTTTCTCATAGCTCTGCGCGGACTCCCGAACACAAGTACGGGCAGGTCCTTGCAAAAAATGAAAATTTGGAGATGAAAAAATACCTTCGTTAACAATCTAACTAAATTTCTGAAGAAAGATAAACAAATAAAGTAAAAGAAAACGAATACACCTTACGAATCACACATTAAAAAATGACTGTTTTATGAAGACTGGTAAGTTTACACTTGGTTCCCTGCTAGACTGCCAAGCGTAGCTCCGTAGCTTTATTGGATCCTTTTTGATTTGCCGTGCCCGAAACTTTTGCCTGGCCGAAAACAGGCAATAAATTATTTTGATATACTAAAAATATCGTGGGGACCATAAAATCTGGTGCTTGTAGTCTGGGGTCCAGCAGACCGACCGGTCAAGTCTTAGTGAACTCTCTCTCTCCCATCTCCGTTACTCCTAAAAGACACTAAAATTTCCATATGATATTTAGAATTTCCAAAGAAAGGGAATATATATATATATATATATATATATATATATATATATATATATATATATATATATATATATATATATATATATATGATAAAAGCGCATATAGCATATTTCAATGCTGTCCATCTGAAATGTATTCCATGCACAATTGAAGATATGCACAATTCGAGAATTGTATATGTCCACGTACTTAAAGGAATAAATTGTAAAATGGATAATATCTGGAATTTTTTTACATTGGCCTTTTCCCTTATGTGTTATATGCTCTGTAATTACATTGACCTTCATAAATAAAAAGGATTGATATATATAAATTGTGAAATATAATTTTAAAAAATCTCCCCCCTCTCTCCCTCTCTCTCTCTATATATATATATATATATATATTATATATATATATATATATATATATATATATATTTCTGAAGACATTTCAGCTTATTGATGATCAGAAAATATACTAAACTAGAGGGTCAGACAACAAATATAAATTTGGCTCGCATGGAAAAGAAAATAATAGCCTGAAATTACACACAATAAATTAATTCGATATTTACTTTCTTTTTCTTCTGTCAATAAACGATTAATCAGAAAGTTATTATTAAGAAATAGAAAGAATAAAATGAAATCCTACTTCAAATAATCAAATAATAGCGATAATCTTTTATTTACATTAATCGGCCGGGAAATGTTTGAGACTCTTTAAACTTGTGAAATCAATTTCAGTATATGTTCACGATCGTGCGATGATACTGATTATTGTTAGAGGATAAATAACTAAAAAAAAAAAACACCAAATTGACTAAGCTTCATTCATGTACATGTCTAATGTTAAGGACTTATGTTTGCATAACAAGTAACTGCTAGGTGGACGTGAGACCAAAGTTAAATCTTCAATTAACTTGTAGTGCCGCTTTTACCTAACGCATAATGTATTTTGGTAACAGTTATCATGCTTATCATTTGCCCAGAACTGCGCTAACAATTAAAATAACTGTATTTAAGCTTGCGAATAAGAAAGAATGATAATAACGTGATTGGTGTGAATGGATAATCACTTAACAGCGAGAATTTTTGAAGTGGAAGCGTGAAAACACGAACAAACGAACTAAATTTATTTATTCAAACGATTTTACAGAAAAGTAAAATATACCTTGAATGACCAAAAATTTGAGAAATGTTTAAAGTAGGAGACAAAAGTTCATTTAAAAGTTGCGTGGTTGATAGTAGGCACGAGTTTACCTACTGGATGGTATGTGTTCGCTGGAAATAGAGCAGCGGGCTTTAAAGGAATTTCAGCGTAGTGCATTCCAGTTTTCTGGAAACGGCGTTGGAGAGAAGAGTTGCGTCTTGCAGGTGTCCCCGGAAGAACGCCGCATTTCTGTTCACCAAGCCACTGCCTTATATGCTGTTTAATTTCGCACAAGATTGTAATTTGCAGATTTAGCAATGCCGATAGCCATTAGTCGCGTGCTCTCGTGTAATGAATAAATGGGTGAATGTAGGATTGACATGAAATTCTTAAAGATAACCTAAAATGACCGAAAAATTGGCTGAAATGACTTAAATAAATAAAAAGTAAATGATTAAGAATGCCTTTAATGAACTTAAGGATGAATTGAGTGACTTTAAGAATGACTTGAATGCTTAAAAATAACTGGGATCCTTAAAAAACAAGTTGAATGATCTGGAGAATGACTTGAATGGCTTTGAGATTGAATGGTTGTAAAGTGGGTGATCATTTTATATTAAATCATTACATGATCCCTCACTTTATATCACATAGTTACAAACATAAGTAGAGCATGTAGTAAGAACAGATACTACATTTTGAGATATTAAATCTTTTATTCATGTAAAAAAATACAGTCAAAATCAACGATGAACAAAAAACTTAAGCACATGGCCAACTCAAAAGGGGGGATTTTGGGGGTCGTTGGTCATCCTTGTCACTCCAGAACTAAACGAAGTCAAAAGTTTCTCCCAGCTAGTATCTTCTTTCACCATAATACCGCATTCACCCTTTCATATTGGGGGACGTCATAGTAACTCCCAATTTTTAAAACATTTTTTATTGACGTGTAAAAACAAAAAAGATAACAATAAAATGGTACAATAATTCATTTTTGTCGAGGGCGGGGGAAGAAAAAACAAAAGGTGATTAGTAGGACCCTCCTAACCCCGTTTAGTTGATAGACTGCCCATTCCACTAGGTTTGTAAAAGGAACCTCGCTTCTGCGGGTCAGTCTCTAGGTGGGGATGCCCTCTAGATGGGGGTGAATGGAGAAAAGAAAATTTTTGTGGGTAAGGGATGGAGGTTAGTTTGTATTTCTTTTTCTCCAAGATTGGTAAAATTTAGAGGAAGGGGTGAAAACAAAAATTGCAGGTAAGAGGGGATGGGGATCTTGGAGGCTTCCTAATCGGAGAGGGATGGAACACACACTCAGCTAGCTGAGAGGCTACTTGTTTAATTTTACTTTACAGAACTGAGCGTTCCACACCTAGGCGGGGAACACGTATTCAAATTTGGCTCCTCTTCGTACACACAGACTTGCCACATGTATCCATCTTCTGTCAAATGCCGCGCGATGCAGCCTTCTTCTATCACATCTGATCTTCACCCGTACTTGGTGTTTAAAGAAAGCGATCAGATCTTGATCAGAAAAAGACAACACCCCCCGGCAACCTTGCAGACGCACCGTCCAAATCACCATTCTCGCCACGGCCAGGATCGTAACGTAGACCATTTGTCTTTTCCGGTCCCACGGCGGCCTCACGTTGTCCACAACATTGGATACAGTAATTGGGCGAGGATGCTCAGGATCGATGCGAGCCGTCACTCTGCTGACATACGATCAGTACTGGCGGAGTTCGCGGCAATCGAAGAAAGCGTGATCCGTGGTTTCTACGACCGTTGTCCCACAACGGGGACAATCAGGCGACTCCAATAACCCGGAACTGCATTGTATGTTGTTGAGTGGAAGTGCATTTCGGGCCAATCGCCAGGTCAGAGAGAACTCCGAATTGTTCAGATGACTCGAACCTGGCGCCCAGCTCCACGCGGAGCGGATCTCACTCTGCTGCCACCCCAAACGCGCGCATAGCGGGTCGTCAGCGGCCCCCTTCACTAGATCCCTGTGGAGTTCCCTACGGGTAGCAGTCACAAGGTCACTGGACCTTGGTAGTCGTTTTAGCGCGGCTCGGCACTCTTTCATGTAGGCAGATTCTCCCCGCGGCCTGCGACGGCTCTCGATGGAAGGGTCGAGAACGAGGTCGGGGAAGGCGGCAGTAACCACAGGGTGCCATGGTTGGTCATTCTGCATATAGTGGCTCAGGAAGGCCAGCCTCTCAGCATCTCGATGACACTTCAAGTCCGGCATTCCCAAACCTCCCTCACACGGACGTTGAATACAGACCTGTCTGCTCACCCAGTGTTTTCCTCTGTCCCAAAGGAGCGAGGACAAGAGTTCGACAAGAGCTTTTAGGTGCTGTGCAGGCAGGGGAAGTACGGCCAGTCGGTAAAGGATGATAGGAAAGACGTAAGTGGCGCACGCCTCAGCTGTACCCTTCAAGGAAAGTTTCCTAGGAAGCCACGAATTGACTGCACCCTCTACCTTTGACCGTACCTCCAACCAATTCTTGTCAAGCTGGAGACCCGGTCCGAACCACACGCCGAGGATCCGGACCGGGCCATCTGTCCAGCTGAAGGGCGCAGGGAGGTTTGCGTTGCCACTCCATGCGCCCAACCGCAGTCCTACAGACTTGTTGCGGTTTATCTTGGGCCCCGTGATTCTTTCGCACTGTGTGACTGCCTCCGACACGACCTCAATGTCTCTGAAGCCCGACACGAAGATCGTGACATCATCGGCAAACGCTGATACCTTGGCAGCTGAGCCGCCAGGCAAAGCCATTCCGCGCAGGGCCGAATTTGCCTCCCCATGTCTCAGCTTGCGGAGAAGAGGCTCCAAAGCCAGGACATAAAGCAGGGGCGACAGCGGACAACCCTGACGAATCGACCGAGAGATAACAAAGGGTTTCGAGCGCTTTACGTTGACTTGCACGACAGCGATGGGCTGTCGATACATTATGGAGATCCACTTGCACAAGTCCGGTTTAAAACCGGCGGCCTCTAAGACAGATGCCAGGAAACGATGGTCGACCCTATCGAAAGCTTTGGACTGATCTAAGTTGATCAGCGCGGCTTCCCTGTCGTCATCTATTCCCCCCTTTAGGATCGTGCGGATCAGGTGCAAGTTGTTCTGAATCGATCTCCCCTTCACAGCGTAGTTCTGTTCTGGTTCAACCAACTTGTCGATAACAACCTGCAGCCGATTCGACAGGACCTTGGCCAAAGTCTTCAACACTGTGTTTAGCAGAGTTATGGGCCTGTAGTCGTCTAACTCTTCCCCTCCATGCCCGTCACCTTTCTTCAGCAATGTGATCACTCCCTTGGTCACCTGCCCTGGGATGGATCCCTGAGCAAACCAATAGTTGAACATATTCGTCAGAAGAGGCAGAAACATGGGCGACAGCCTCAAGTACAGTTCGTATGGCAGACCATCAAGTCCTGGCGATCTGTCACAGCTGACCTGCTTCAGCGCAGTAAAGACCTCCCGCTCCGTCACCCGGCCCTCGCAACCAGCCGCTCTAGCCGTCTCGAGGCGGGGAGAGTCGGCCAAATAGTCGCTAAACTCAAGGACCGGAAGATCGGGCTGCTGCGTAAAGCGCTTCTCGAAATTTTCTCGAAACCCCTCGCAGATCTCCCGAGTCGATTCCAGGGTGCGTCCATCCGGATGTTTGACTTTCGCAATATATTTGCCCGAGCCACGCCTAGAAACCTCACGGCGCACGTCTGCATCAGAATTGACTGCTTCGTTGCCTATCTTTCTAAGCCTAGCTCTAACTACTTGGCCTTCGTAACGCTCGCTAGTCTCGCGTAGAAGGTCCTGCTTAGCTAGTTCCTGACTAACCCTATCACCCTCCCCCGTAGCCTGGGCTAGTTTCTGCTCTAGCTGCTTCTTCGTCTTGGCCTTATCTAGTGCGAGCATACTTGACGAAGAAGCTTCTGATCTTGGCTTTGAAACCTAACCACCACTTATTCCCGGTAACCGCCCCCACTAATGCCTTTTTAATCAATTCTCTTAACCGATCTTGGAAGTCTTGTATCTCCAGAAGGAAGGTGTTTAACTTCCAGTACCCAGCTAACTTAGGCCTATTTCCTAGCTTCAGCCGGGCCATAACTAATTTATGGTCCGTCTGGTCTAGCCAAGTGAACGTGGGACAAGATAAGAAGTCTACTTCGCCTCTCCTTACTAACATCCTGTCCAAATAGGTATTTGGATAGGAGGAAACGCTATTGGTCCACGTCCACATCTCCCGCCCCGGATGCTCGAACCGAAACCTGTCGATCTCCCCTTCACAGCGACGAGCCATCAGATCAGCCAGGCTGGACTCGCACCTCTCCGATCCTCTAGCATCGCCTCCTACCTTATCTATCTCGGGGTCTAAGATGGCGTTCCAATCTCCTATTAGCACCACCCGCTTCCGACAATCTACAAACGCCTCAAGCTGACTGAAGAATGAGACCCTCTCACGAGCGGTGCTGGGCGCATGAACCGCGATCACCCGAAACACAGAATCTTTTACGGCAACATCGGCCACAACCAGCCTGCCCACCGCATCTCTATGGACAACATCGACCGTCGCCGACAGGGTACGTTTAACCAGCACGGAAACTCCCTTCCCCGCGGGGTGCCATATGCTGAGAAAACCTCAAAATCTCTGGTTAGCACCTGACAGTCCACAGAGGAAACGAAATGCGTCTCCTGAATCGCAGCCGCATCCACTCCCAGGGACAAGAGGTCGTGCCGGAGGCGAGTCGCCCGGCCCGGTGATCTCAAGCCCCTCGCATTCATACTAGCCAAATTCAAAGCCATGGTACCTACCTTAGGGTGTGTCACACTCAGCTCCGAAGTCAGCTGGGGAGAGGACGCCGACGTTATGTGCCATGCTCAAGGTGGTCAGGTTTTTCATATCCTGACCTTCTCTCGCAATGCCGCCGACGTCCAAAGGATAAATTAATTTTATGGCCCTGTAGAGTGACGGATGGACCAACACTGGGACCCTTCCCTTGCATTGTTTTGACAGTTCATCAAGAGAAGGGTCATTTTTTTCACCAGTTCAATTCCCGGAAATGCCCCTTCAGCGGCCTGCAGCCTTGTCCACAAGTTGGTCTTGCAGGCCTCTGGAGTTCTGACAAAAGTTATTAGGAGTGGGGCGTCCGGGAAATTTGAGGGGATATTTACATCTTTCTCGTCTATCTGTTTGTAATCGAGCAGAGGTTTTAAGTTTTTCCTCTGCCGATGGGAAATGTCTGTGGACACAGATAGAGGGTCTACATTACATAGTTCCTCAGGGGCAAGGACCTTTAGTCTGGTTGGTCTGCAAGTTCATTCTTTTCCTTTTCTTTTTGGGGTAGTGGATCAGTTTGCCTTGGTGTGAGGGCGGGTGATTGTGTGGTGCCTGGTGTTGGTGTTGGTGTGGTGTCTGGTGTTGGTGCGGTGTTTGGTGTTGGTGCGGTGTTTGGTATTAGTGTTGGTGCGGTGTCTGGTGTTGGTGTGGTGTCTGGTGTTGGTGCGGTGTCTGGTGTTGGTGCAGTGTGTGGTTTGGGGTGGAAGTGGATTTTGTTGTTAGGGGTGGTGTATGTTCACAGGGAGTGGGGGCCACCTTTTCTTCCTCTTTTCTTCTTTTGTTTTTCTTTTTCATTCTTCCCCCTTGGCCTCCTGGGTTGTTTGGGTTTTCCTTGGAGCTGTGGTTGGTGCTGCAGTTGCAGGGGTTGTTGCCGCCTGTTTTGGTGCTGGCGTTGTCTCAGGGGTTGTGACCGCCTTTTGGGTTGTTTGATTAGGGGTTACCCTTTGGGGGCAACTCCTAGCTATGTGGCCCTGCTTTTAGCAGAACCAGCAGTGTGGACGACGGCCCTCCACCACTACCGTTATGCTGGTGTCTTTGTATGTCAGTAGCGGTGGTATTGCTCGAACACCCTCCCTCTTCAGCCTCATTGCTATTGTGTAGGAGCCCAGGTAAGTCCCAGTTTTTGACCGTACTGGGGTCACCTGTTAGTGATTAGGCAACGCTTGCTTTACCATAAAATTCGTCATTACTATGTTTATTTTCCCACCACAACAACTGGCGACACTATAATTTTCAGCAGAATTATAAAATTTCTAGAATAGGACTGAACAGCTTTTCTAAATGAATAAGTAATTGTTATTTCAGCACGGTCCGTATTCTGTATGTTGTTTTTTTATTTAATAAATTGTTAGGTGAAAGTACAGAATAGTTTAAAAATACCTTTCTCTCCCCATATTAAGAATTACTTTCTAAATAATAATGTTATTATTTCAGCACGGTCTGTATTCTGACTGTTATTTTCCACCCCTCCGTCTTTAAAATATATAGGAAATAAAGTGAATATGAGATCGAAAAATATAGATATATAGGATTTCTGCATATTTACATATTTAAAAATTTACGTATTATTTCACTTTTTTTTATCAATACAAAGACTTAAAAATGAGTTGGTGTCATGGGCTAGAATTTAAATCAAAATATCTAGCGTTCCAGCCTGATGCTGTTTAAGTTTAAGTGTGCGCATGTGTATTACGCAAAAAAAAAATGTCTGCTAGTGGTTAATGTACATTTTAACTGTAAATTTGCCGATGTCTGTACGCGTTATTCATTTATGTAAACAAAGATATTACTCACTGTATACCATCCTTGAAGCATGAATATTATTTCCTGAAAATTTCAGTGTTATGTGATTAGTAGTTTAAGCGTTTACCTGTTAGATATTTACACACACATACATGTAGTATTTTATTTATATAGATTTAGTAAAAATACAATGTGTTTTGGAAACAGATCTGAGTAGAGAAGTAAGTAACACCGAAACACTTTGTGTTAAAGAGATGTTGGTACATAAAATACACTTACAATAATAATATATAAACTGTTATGAGGGTTTTAGAAAGAAAAAAAATGAAAAACTACGAAGACATAAGTGATACTATTAAAACGAACGACCTTTTTGCATTGTAATTTTTTTTTACATAGTTACCCCATATCTGAATGAACTTTTTATAGCAATAGACGAGAGCCTTGGCCCCCTCAGTCATCAAATTTAACGCCTACCTAGGTGGTCTACTTTTTCCCCCGGCTGCGATTATGGCATTGTTGTCGGGGAAATGCTGCTCATATAATATGTCTTTCAGAAGGCTAAACAAGTGAAAGTCTGACGATGCCAGGTCGGGTAAGATAGCATCGGCTGGTCGAACTTTTAAACATTCTCCGTGATCTTGAAATTTTTTATAGCATATCGCTGTGGTGTTCAACGGGAATGGTTCTCTTTCTCTGGCCTTACACAGCTATCCGGGCCATCAGCTTTA
The DNA here is from genome assembly GCF_053919585.1 of Euprymna scolopes. Classification (NCBI taxonomy): domain Eukaryota; kingdom Metazoa; phylum Mollusca; class Cephalopoda; order Sepiida; family Sepiolidae; genus Euprymna; species Euprymna scolopes. The sequence goes on along the minus strand of NC_136495.1, from coordinate 65,774,893 downwards.
TCAATGTTTCGAAGTAATGATCAGGGTTTACAGCCAAGAAATCTGTGTGTGTGTATATATATATATATATATATGTATATATATGTATATATATAATATATATATATGTATATATATATAATATATATATATGTATATATATATAATATATATATATGTATATATATATATATACCGTTTTCGTTTAATGAGTTGAAACTGTTAGGATAAAAAAAAAATCCCCGTTAAATACGACTAAAGCTCAATGGACCTATTTTATATAGTTCAAGGGTCTGCTGAAATTCAAAAAATTGCATTTTTATAATTTTTTACAGTGGAGTAAACGAAAATTTAAACAATATAAGTCTTTGTAATTTCAACAAAATCTTGTTACATATATATATATATATATATATATATATATATATATATATATATATACTCGTAAGCAAGAAAAATAGGTGAAATAAATTTTATACATTTTATTGCACTAAATGCTATATTCAACAAATAACAATTAAACAAGGAAACTTAAACGAGACTAATAAAACAGAACAAGGCATTTACTTAAAATAAAATAAATAAATGCTTAGGATGGAATCGCATTCCCTTTGATTTCTTTAAAAAGATCAATCCTTTTAGACATGCCCTCAACCAAAGTTGAAGACTGTGAAGAGGAGATGCTTGTCATTCTTCATAAAAGTTCCTCCATCCAATGCACAAAAGATAATATACACTAACTATTCTCGATTAGGTTTAAACCGGGGCTTTGACTTGGCCCAAATATCACATCAATTGAGTTATCAGAAAACAATTGTTATGTGACTTTAGCAGTATGTGCAGGAGCATTATCATGTTGAAAAATAATGTTTTGGGATATTCCCAGCTTCTGAATACTTAGTAACAGTTATGTTTCTAATATTCGAATATATTACTTTGCATTGATTGACTTTTCACATATAATAATTCTCCCAACTTCTGCTGCAGTAAAAGTTCCTCATACCATTATCCATTCATTCTCGTGTTTAACTGTCGATTTTATGCAACTTGGCGAAAATTCTTCTCCAGTTCTTCGATTGCACCATTCGGGAGCATTGGGAGCATGAATAACAAGTCAAAACTTTTATTTATCTGACTAGAAAACATTTCTGAACCAGTCTCTATCTTTCGTGCAATAACATGAGAAAAATCTCTTTTTATCATTGATGTTCTTCTTAGATAAAAATGGCTTCTTGGCACACCTTTCAGAGAAAAATCCTATTTTTTTCATTCGTCTAGATATCGTATATCTAGAAAGAGAATTTTCTACCCCTGCTTTGAATTCTTTGCTATGATCAACATAAGTTTTCTTTCGATCCTTCAAAACAGTTTATTTAAGCCTATGGTCGTCCTTCAAACTAGATGCTCTAGGGCGACCAGATCAAGATTTCCCTTTTACCAAGCGTTCACTTCAAATCTTTGACCAATTCGCTTCATTGCAGAAAAAGATGTTTTCACATTTTCTTTTCTTAAAATATAAAAAAAATTAGCTTGTAAGTAATTTTGGACTGCCTTAATACTGCAATTCGTGTTTTTATATCCTCGCCAAAATGCGGTCTTACCCTTTTTATGATGAATTTTTTTACTTATTATTATATAATAATAATGATCTGCAAAATAGAAATTTTCAGTTAAAATTAACTAAAATTCATGGAAAAATACTGAAAAATCAATTTCTTACTTCTTTCACTATTGGCCCATTTTTTTGCTCATGATTATATATATATATATATATATATATATATATATATATATATATATATATGCATATATTTGCATGCCAGGGCGGAGATGTATGTGTACATGTGACCGTTTCTTTAAGTAT